>NC_064857.1:68737456-69037456 GCF_024139225.1 Suncus etruscus | reverse complement strand
TCTTAACACCTATCTTTTCACTAGTATTTTTTCTCTCACCAATTTGACCAGTTTTCCTTCCAGTTTGTTTCCTTCTCCACTTGCCTACTCTATGGCACACACTTTTTTTTCTCTTTCTCCCCTCCCAATTTTTTTGGCACCATGGTTCGCAGTGTTGCTACTAAAGTAGTATCGTGCATATCACTTTACTTCCTTTCAGCTCCCAGTTCATGTCCAGAGTGATCATTTCCAACTATTATTATTATTATGGTGGTCCATCTCTGCCCTATCTTTACCCTCATCATTTCTACTATCTTTGGGTATTATTCTCATACCATTTTTTAATGTCCCCAGATGAGTATGATCATTGGATGTTTTTTCCTCTTCCTCTGAGAAAATGTAATCACTTGTTTCTGATCTTAGAGGAAAATCTCAAAATATCAGTTGCTTTATTTTCCCTTGGTTGATGTAGCAAATTACAATTATTTTTGAATATTCAGGGGTCCTGTGCAAATAGTCATAGAGCATTGTGTATTTTTGTTATTGTTACCATTTAAATTTCTTACATGTATTTTGTTATATTTAAGAATTTCTTGGGGCCGGAGAGATACACAGCGGTAGGTAAGGCATTTGCCTTAGATGCAGAAGAACGATGGTTCAAATTCCAGCATCCTATATGGTCCCCCGAGCCTACCAGGAGCGGTTTCTGAGTGTAGAGCTAGGAGGAACCCCTGAGTGCTGCCAGGGGTGACCCAAAAACTGAAAAAAAAAGAATTTCTTGATATTCTTTGATATACAACTTCTCTATATTGGTACAATTTTTATGCTCCTTCCAAATGTATTTTAACACATTTTCTCCATTTACTTGCTCTGTATATATTACTTTGGTTCTGTTTATACAAATTAGTAGGTTAGTGAAGTCTTCTTTTATTTTTAATTTATTAAAATGTTGTATTGAAGGACTCATATATAAGATTTATTTCAAATTAGTGACAAAATTTTTGGATTTACTTTTTTATTTTCATATTTAAATATTGTAATAAAATTCCTATAACACATGCTATTATAGCATTTGTTGATTTTCCTATAGAAACTATTCCCATTAATTTAAAACAAACTCACTTTCTAACAATATACCTTTTAAAGATATACTTCGATTCAATTTACAATTTGAGATATTTGGTATTATGTTAATAAATGAAATAGTCTTGAGCTCTCCTTTCAGATCTTTTCTATTTGGGGATTATGTTATGTTCGCCTTCTTGAATGAGTTGAAAAATATTTCTTCTCTTTCTATTATGGAAATTTGAAAGGAAAAAAATTACTTGCATGTATGCATTTTTATTTCAAGGATTGCACAGAAAATCCATTATACTGGTTACCTTGGGGAAGCGGGATAAAGATTTAGTGAACAGAGAATGATGACGAGGGAGAAGAAAACCTCTATTTTCATTGTAATCTCCTCAGGCTCTTTATTTGGTTTATTCATCATGTTCTTATTTTACATTATTTCCTAAGGAGAATTGTTGAAGAATTGAAGTCTTCGATTCACAACAAATATAAAGAAAACTTATCCCATTGAGCCCATAATCACAACATTAGAGGTGCACACAGAGACACCAAACTAAGCCCTGAATCCTGCGTTTTGAGCTCAGATGTTCACTCTGTGTGAGTTACTGCCAACAGGGATATTTGATCATTTGTGGCTCAGCGCCTCTATGTTCACCAACCTGGTAACATACCTGTTTTTGCTCCTGGGGCAGCCCTGAACTCTTACTGTATTGAAAGCAATAACTCAGTAGACTCCTTTCTTCTGCTTACCACCCCATTGCCCAAACTCAGGCCAACCCACAAGCCTATTTGTCTTATAGCTTTTTTCCTACCACCCTCTCACCCCTCCCATTTTTAGGAATGAGAGTCAAAGAAATTCTACATCTCTGCATACAAAAAATGTTTGGCTTGGGAGGGACTGAGATATTAAAGTATGTACAAGGATGCTTGTCTCACATACAGCTGACCTGGGTTCAATTTTTAGAGCTGCATATGCTCATACAAGCAAATCCAGGAGTAATTTCTAACATTTTAAAAAGGAATATAGACCTGAAATTGTTTCTTTGCTAAAAGAGGGAACATGTTTGCTCATTGTTATTGTAGTTGTTTGGTTTGGGGGGCACACCCAAAGGCACTTAGGAGTTACTCCTGGCTCTGAAGTCAGGGACCACACCTAGTAGGTGTAGGGCTGGAGAGCAAACCAGGTCAGTGACATGTAAGGCAAGTCCACTATCACTGAACTATAGGTGAGGTCGCAGGAAAATGTTCAGGTCAGCATCTGACAAGTCTCTGAATCAATTTTTTCTTGAGACTGCAGACCTATACAGACCCCACACCAGTAGAGAGACAAAGAGGAGTCTTTTTTGGAGAAGTCAGCATGAATTAGCTATTATTTTCCTCTTTATTCAAATCCCTTCCTGGCTACCTTCTTCGATGTAGTTGGAGAAATCTGCCAAGTAGTTTCCATCTCCAGGAGCAAGAAAAAGTAAAAGCTAAGCAGTGTGTGTCCTCGGGGAAGAGAGAGAAAGAAAAGACACACTTTAACAGTCTATTCCTGAAAATGTTGCCTTTTCACATCTTGCTATTGCTTAAACAATCACTTGGAGATGGCAAACTAGCAATTCATGTGTGTGGCCTCCAAGTGGCAGGGAGAAGCAGGTGCCAAGTTCTGTAATCTTTGCAGTGATGCAGGCTTAGCCATGAACATGATTGTCAGTGAGATGGAGCTCAGTTTCCCCCTCTGCACCATGAGAAACACTTCTGTCCCTCACATGTATTTTTCCAGGGCTGCATTGGACATATAATAGATGCCCCAAAAGCCACCAACTGCACTTGGTGAGAGTTTTTGCATTAAGAGAAGCAATGTGAGTTTAGTCTCAGCCCCAAATCACTGTATGAACTGAAGCAAAATAACTCAGTTTTCCTAGCCTGGGGTTAGACCTGTTTGAGGCTTTTTAGAATTGTGTGTGTCTGTGTGTGTGTGTTCATTTTAGTTTAGTAGTTTTCCCTTCCAATATTTCCCTCCCAAATAGTCTGCTGTACATTAACCAGTCTTCCAGAGCTCCTTTCACCCCACTTTGGAGAACCTCACTTTCAACAGGAGTGCATGCTCCCTCTGGTCTCTGCTAGAAGGCCACCAGGAGACAGCACCAAACCTGTGGCTCTCTAAGAGCTGGTGCTGGCCAGCAGGCTGGTTTCTTTGTCCAAGAACAAATGCTATCAGGGGGCTGGTTCTTTTGTTGTTCTGGTGCCATTTAGGAAGGTCTCAGTGCCATTTAGGAAGGTCTCCTCACTGTTTTTCCCATGGCTGCTAAGAATCACCTTAACGGTAGATCAGAAGGAGGGTATTTACTTTGCACACAGCAGATCTGGGTTCAATCTCAAGAATCCCATCTGGACCCCTAGAGTCCAGATTACTCCAGGAGTAATTCATAAGAGCCAGGAAAAGGACTACAGCCCCCTCCCCCAAAAATTCCTGCCACCTATTTCTCACTGTCCAGTTCTGATTTCATAACTAGATATTCTGCTTTCTTTCTTTATCCCATCCCTTTTGATAAAATTTCCTTCTCTATCTCACTGGAGCAAACATCTGTCTCTAAGTCTTTTCTCTAATTCACAATATACCACTGCACTCTTTGAACAAAAGAAACTTCCCTTCCTCCCAGTCACTAAAACTTCTCTAGAAAATATTTCTCAATTTGTATATTTCCATTCTGCATTAACTGCCTTCACCTCTAATAATGTAGGCATCTATAAAGGAGTGGGTACAAACTGTGGTCCAATTTGTTTTTTTTCAGGCAATAAATATGGATTTAATGTTTTATTATAAATTGCTGCTAGTATAAAAATTTACTTCTTATAATGGCATGCTTTATTACTTTTGAAGTTGCCAAGGTTATCTTTCTTTAACATTTTATATAGTTGATAATTTTCTTTTGCAATTGACAGAGATAATTTTGCACTCGAATATGCCTTTTTCACAGAACAAATAAATAGCATTTTCCTGTGAGTCAAAAGGAATAATCAGCCTCAAATAAAAATGAAACCATATAAAGCCTCATATTTCAATTTTATAGACTTTCTATTCATGACACCACATTTGACTTGTAACCTGCTTTTTTATGTTCACCATCTGTATACTGCTCCAACACAGAAAATGTAAGATGAATCCGGGTCATTTGGATTTATAATATTAAGTATGAACATCATAACATCTACATAGAATGAGCCTCATCTGGGGCAGTGGGCAAGAAGTCATATAATTTCTATCTCCTAGTCACCACTCATTTACTATGTCCTTGAGCAAATCATTTAACCTTTCTGGGCCTCAGATTTTGCTATGAAATAGGATAAGACCTATTCCCACCACAGACCTTTGTAGAAAAAATCAGAATTAAAATGCCTGGCATTTTACATAAAAGGGTTTTAGACAAAATAATTCCTGAGCAGTAATTTGCAAACAAGCTTTATCGGGCCACCAGGGGTATATGCAGGCTCCTTTATATAAATCTACACCTTTATATATGTAGATTCCTGTTAACCTAAAGCAAGGGAAACATACACATAACCTAGTGGAAAACACAGACTAATATAATAATAATAATAACAACAATAATAATAGCAATATCTACCAGGCAATTACTATGTGTTGGGCACTGTTCTAAGTGCTTTACATAGATAACCTCACTCCTCATACAAAATATATGGGGCAGGCACTTGATTTGATTAGTTTAGTTGAGGAGACTTGACCAGGCAGTTGAAGAAAAGTACTAGGACATTAACTAGCTTGTGGGTGTATCCAACTGGTATGAGCCAGATCCTGGGGCTTAGGGGAGCCAGATCCTGGGGGAGGGCACAGGCATTCTCACTCTCTTCTTTGATGGGCTTGACTCTATTTGAAAAACTGGGTACCTTCCATGGAGGAGGAAGCTCATCTGCACAATAGAGAGTGATAAGCAAGGAGCTCAGATTTAGTTTCAATGTGTCAGTCTTGAAGAGGTAGACAGAACTTTTATTTTTCTAAAGAATCATGACTTGCTGATTCCCTTGATATGTCAGTGGATAATTACTGAGCACACACTGGGTAATTACTGGTTTCCAGGTAGTGGTGCTGCCAAGAAAGTGGTCAATAAATCAGAAAGATGCAATCCCTATCTTGAGAACAATTCCTTCTTCCTGGGATAGGGTGTTAGGACATGGTGGGAAATACACACAAAAAATAAACTAGCAAACAACCCATAACTAACATTACATTGGATATTAAATGCTGTTATGACAGAGTCTTGGAAAGAACTGAATCCGAGGGAGAGGACAAGAGAAAAAAAATAATTAGCTTTGGGAAAGTCATTAAACAGCCTCAGAAGCAAGCTTTTGTAACTTTTGTCTGAGTAGTGTGAATAGATCAGACTTTTCTTTTCTGAATTCTCCGGGAGGTGACAAGTACTCAATCCTTTCCAAGTGGGTTCAACTTCCTCTTTAAATCTATGGCAGAAACACAATGTTCTTTCTTCTAATAGAAAGATGGGCAAAGAGCATGTGTAAGGAATTGTAGAATAAAATTAATCATGAGCATAAATTTGAAACAGAAAACATGAAAATGAGTCTCACTATAATTATAGGAGTGAAAATCAAACTGTAATAATTTTTCATTAATTAACGCTGGTGTGAATCTTTTAAATATTAAGTCTAGTGTGAAAATGGAGTATAAAGTACTCAACTCACTAGCACTCCTGTGAGTTAATTGTGTCCTGGGCATTTATTTTATAAGGTCTTCAAATAATTCATTCAATGAACATTTATGCACCCATTATATATATGGTGATTTGTGAAAGATCAGATTACCTGATGTACAAGATTATCGTGGCTTCTTTGCTTGTTGGATGGATACATATGCAAGGAGAAGAGATAGTCATTGAAAAAAATCAAACAACATAATATATATTTAAAATAATGAAACATGCTAATAGAAGAGAATGTAACTCCTAACATAGGAATGAACAAATTAGAATGCATGAACTTTAGGTGAGAGAAACTTTCTTGAAAAAATTAACATTAGCTCTGAACTCTCAAAAAGAAGTATAAGTAAATCAGCAAAGGAAGTTGAAAGAAATATATATATATATAATATATTATATATATATGTATATATATAACTACACACTCAGTACTCAGGATTTTCTTTTGACTCTGTGCTAAGCGATCACTTCTGGTGGGCTCAGAAACTATATGGGAGGCCAGAGATCAAACCTGAGTCAGCTGAATGCAAGACAAGTGCCCTACTAGCAGTATTATGGCTCTGATCCTGATAATATTTTCTACTTGATATGAATAACATGGGAAAAATTGTAAAGAAAGGATAAATCATGTTTTAATAGAATGCTAGTGTTCCTGTACACAACAAGGAAGAATGGACAGGATAACTAAGGCATAAAACTAGATGGGGTGGGTAGTGAGAAGCAGCTAAAGTGATTTAAACATACAAAAATTAGGGGTGGACAAGGCAGATAAGGCTTTGTCACCCACAAACTGATATGATAGTACTCTAAATACAATATTTCCAAATGCAAATGGGGGAAATACAACTTGAACTAAAATTTAGAAATACTTTTAATTTAAAATTTAGCAATACTTATAAATTTAATACATATTTATATCTAGTAACTTTTAGAATATCATTAAATTATTTTATATGACAGTAATGTAAATTTATTAACAATAATATTCCATCTTTATTTTTACTTTAATGATACAAAACAATATAACCTAATATAGCCATAAAATTGAATACTTTATGATGTTATTAAAAATAAGACATAACTTGATATATTCCTTTGAAAAAAGTCATTTTTTATTGATTTTTGCATTATTTTGTTTTGCTTCTGGGCTACACTTGGCAATGCTCAGGAATGACTTCTGGCAGTGATCAGGAGACCATATGAAGTGCTAGGAATCAAACCTGGAGAGGAAGTGAGTGTCGTGTGTTAGGCAAGTGCCTAATCTGCTGTATGATCTCTTTATCCCCCTGGGAAAAATTCTATAAACAAAGCTTGAGACTATTAGTATTATTCCTCTTATGTGTAAATATATATTGATATTATAATTAAATGTATGCAAAATATACATATAAGCATAAATATATATAAGTTAATATATAAAGATATATTTTATTATAAATATGATTATTCATACATATATACACATGTATATATGTTTATGAATGAATAATATCAGACCTCTATACTTTTAACACTCATATTTTGCTAGATTCTAATATTATAACTATGTATTATAATGTAATACATATCAGTGATATTACTCAAAATATAATAAGTTTTTAGTGGCTATTTTAAAAGTGACATTTGTTTTTAGAATAGAAAAATATTTTTCAAATTATAGATAATAAGACAAATGGAAATTCTAACAAAATGTGCTTTATATTTTTAGGCAGGCACGCCATTCTTAATCAAGGGCAACCAGTGATAACATAACAAACACCATTTATCATAAATAACACACAAATTCCATTTCCAATATTTGACATGACTTATTGTTTGTTTTAGCAGGGTTTACTTACTTACAATTATTGTACATATTTACAGGTTGTAAAGTTTTCATTTGTTTTATATTGCCTGTACTTTAGAACAGTGATGGTTTCATTCTAAACATTGATAAATGATAGTGGAAGCTTACGCTAATTCCCAATCATTTGAGCAAGGAAATTAGCCTAGAAAACAGAATTATGTCTGAGGTCATTATGAGAGAGAGGCCAGCCCAGATCCAAGAACCCCAATTTTCTATCTCAAACAGAACATTTAATTCAAACTCACAGCTAACAAAAATATGATCTGAGCTTCAACTCAGTCTGACCTCTGAAATGATATTTCTCCAGACATTGTAGAAGATTTCCTTTGATAATGTCACAGCCGACTAAGATCTCATCAAGGACCTCTAATGCCCATTAAAACCATTTTAAATGCTCTCTGCTGAAACCAGTGAAAGCGTCATTTAATTATGCAAGAGTCCTGATTGCTTATCAACCCTGTTCTAGTTTGACTCTTCATTCCTGCGTGTCTCCTTGAGGAAGTCTCCATCAATCCTAAGAGCAACTTTTATTAAAGGCGATGTGAGTCTACACAAAGACAAAAAAGGATTAGAGTGTGAAAAAATTAGCCAGTGAGCCAGCCTTTGTCTGAACTTTCTATTATGTTGCTTTATTTACCAATCTGTTTATCTGATAGTCTGACTTGTTACAAATAACATTTATTTTCTTAATGGATAGTAAAGTTGGCAAATTTCAGGTGAATAAAATTTATCACATAATTAATTCTATGCTTGTGGTTGAAATAAGGCATAAATTTCTGATTGCATGGGACTTAGTGACTTGTTAAAAACAACAACAATGTTTAGACTTCCTTACATATAGGAAAATGAAAGCTTATCTAACCAAGTTTTCCTAAGAATCACACCTTATGTTTTTACATGAAAGATAGCAACTTCATTGTAAAACAATATCAGAATGTATTCTTTGGTTACTACACTGAATGATCTTATTCAAGACATCTTTAACAATACCAATTGAAAACTCTTAAGTCAATGCTCATCCACTCTGCTATTACTGTTTCAGATTCTCTGAGAATTCAAAACTGTGATAATCTTAGCATGGCAAGATTAATCAATACAGAAAGACCAAAAATAAAAATAATAAGGATCCAGCTTATTCTTTTAAGCATACACTTACCAAAAGAATGATGGTTCTCTAGAAAGGAAGCAAAAGGGGCCGGAGCAGTGAGTGGTACAAGTGGTACAAGCCTTGCATGCGCTAACCTAGGACAAACCACAGTTTGATCCCCCAGCCTTCCATATGGTCTCCCAAGCCAGGAGTGATTTCTGAGCACATAGCCAGGAGTAACCGCTGAGTGTCACCGGGTGTGGCCCAAAAAAGAAAAAAAAAGAAATGAAGCAAGCAAAAGAAGCTTCTAAACAGCACGTTTGTCTTTCTATATTGATGATAGGGTGCACATTTCCCACTCATCAGCTAATTAAGACAGCAGTGGACAAATTCATCTCTTGAATTTTTCAAGGAAACACATCAACTCTGTAGCATGGACCCATTGGAAGTCAATGACAATTGATATTTGACAACCTGAAAGTATTTCCCAATGTAAGGCAAGTGCAGTTTTTGATAGGCTCCACAGACAGAACAGCAAATCTCTCGTTTGATGTGATTACATTTATTATTCTGTGATTACTACTTTCTCATCAGGGAAACATTTAGTCATAAAAATAAAAATCTACTGTTGAATTCTCCATGTATTCTGAATGAAATTGTTGGAGGGAAGAAAAGAGACAACAGAAGACTCACAAACACTTTCAGCATCTATAGGATGAATGACAGCTGCAGGTGAAATCCTGTACAACAGAGGACCATGATTAATACATTGTGTTTATTTCAAAGAAAAGGAAGACATTGACAGTAGTGGGGTATTTTTGAAGACATTGTTTGATGGGAAGATAAATGGGTAGAAAATATAAAGCCCTCACTATTTTAATATAAATCATTGAAGGTTCACATTGAACCAAAAACTGCTTGAAGAGTGAAGTTACTTAAAAACTTTAGCGAAATCTTCAAAAAAAATAAAGGGTATGTATCGAAAAGGGGTGTCATGTAAATACAATACAAAGAAAGTTGAGTTATAGCCATCAAATATAATAATTGATGGCATTGGTAATACATTGTCTTTTCTGATGATAATAATTTTAGAATATATTATGAATAATTTTTAAAAATCAGGGACTATAAAAACAGTCAAAACTAAATACCCAAGACAAAGTCAACGACCATATAATAAAGAGACCAAAGCTATAACAATCTAAACATAAAATTGACCTGTTACACTGGTAAATCTGGGGCTAAGGATGTACAGGATGCATGATGAGAACTCTGGTGGAGGGAGGTCAACACCGGTGATGGGAATGGCCCTAATTCACTGTCACTGTATGCCTGAAATATAACTGTGAAATATAACTATGTTCTCAATAAAAAAATTTTAATATCGAGGAATGTATCAAATAAAAGTTCCAAATCCCCAATAATTGACACCTATCCTTAGAGCTATGTAAAGAATAGATACACATTACTTTTTCTTTTCTGTTTCTTTGAAACCCTACTGTTTACTTAATGAGGAAAAGTCCATAAATAAACTTTTAATGCTTACAGAGCCATATGATACTTTCTTCTTTCCAGAACTCAAAAGAAGCAGAGACATAAAATTTTGAAGAGGAGATAAGAAGTTGTAATACACTAAGGGACAGCAATTCATTCTTTATTAAATATATATAGACATATATATGTATGTGTAGCATTACCTGAAGTAGCTATTTCCTTTTACATGGGCTCATTAGATAAATTTTAAAAGTTTTCAGGTGATGTCACACAGTGATCAGCGAACTATGTTGTTAACAACATGCCTATAACAATGGGTCTGCTTTATTCTCCTTCTTTTCAACCAGTGGCATAGTTATGATGTCTTGCTTTTGAAGATGCTTCTCTCTTTTTCATTTCTGAGCAGCATAAAAGCTAATATATATTGTGGTTCTTTGAGGATAGCACATTAGCTACTTATCCTTGAAGTCCGGTCTTCTAATTTATTGGCAAATACAAAGATATTTCAATGAAATTAGTTTGCTATCTGGTGAATTCAAGAGTTTTTGTTTTCTTTTTATTTTGCACTAAATAACATAAAACTACTTACATTTGCAACTATTTTTCTAATGGAGAATACCTGTTGGTTCTATTCAGAGCTTTAATCGCCTGCTTCATTAATGGGCAACTAGTAAATCTACTTCAAAATTATCAATGGTGTGGACATTTTTGGGAATCAATACCTATGAAACTTTCCTTCCCCCACTACATACACATGCATGCGCACATGCACACACACACACACACACACACACACACACACACACACACACACACCTCTTTTTATTACATTTCCAAAGTGTAGAAAAGGTTTGGATAAAGTAAACAGTACCTTCCCTTATGTCATCAAACTATCCAATAATAGGATATGCCTATTATTAGTGTGGAAAACGGGGACTTTTACTCTCTCAAAACCCTCAAATTTAAAACAGTCTCTGCTTCATTACTGCTCCTCAAAATCTAGAGTCTCCATCATAATATGTGATTTCATAAAACTCCCTTTAACTAAACTCTACCTCTTCAAGGGGAAGAAGTCCTGTGCTTGAATATCCAGACTATCAATGCTCTGGTCTACAAGACATCAGTGATCTATCTGATATTTTATCTAATGGACAGGTCTTTTGAATGTCCTTTTGTCCTCCTTTTGCATGATGGCAAAAAGGAGATAGAAATGAATCAGAAACTGGATCCTGACTCCTAAATATTAAGAGGCATTTCAATTTCTAAAATGGAGCTCATTGCTATGGCCAAAAGTAAAGATTAGGCCAGAGGCAATCTAGTAATTGAATTTTCATATATTCAAAACTGCATGGAAATGTGCAATATTAATATAAGATCTTTTTTGAAAAGTATGGAATTGAAAATTTTAGATCATAAATAACATTTTCTTCTCTGACATCTATACCTGTATTTAACTCACTTACATTATCCTTACAGACTAAATTCATGCCTCATTTTTCTTTTCAAAAAATTATAGAATTAGAATTTTTGTGGCATGTCTCAATAGAAGCTTAATAGGAATGTAGAATTATCCATAGGGAATATTTTATACATAACCAGCAGGAAAAATCAAGATATCTACTTGGAAGAGAGAATATATTATACAAATGCAGTGAGGCTGCATTTCTCTTCAATCAGTAAAAAAGTCAGTTAAAAACATTATATATAGTTTCCTTTTGTGCTTTCTATTAGTGGCATAAGATGTGATTGAAACTACGCAATAGAGAACTTCAATGAGAGGAATGGGCTCATTTTAGGCACTTGCATTTAAATCTATCTGAATTAAGAACACAGAACTTTCTGTAAAAATCATCATAGAAAGTGACATTAACTCTTTAAAACGTGGCCCCTTTAAAAAGGGGCTGGAGAGATAGCATGGAGGTAATGTGTTTGCCTTTCATGCAGAAGGTCATTGGTATGAATCCTGGCATCTCATATGGTCCCCTGAGCCTGCCAGGAGTGATTTCTGAACATAGAGCTAGGAGTAACTCCTGAGCGCTGCCGGGTGTGACCCAAAAACCAAAAAAGTAAATATAAAATAAAATGAGGTAAGCACAGACACATACACACACACACACACACACACACACACACACACACATACACACACACATCACAGAAATAGACATAGGCATTGATAATATGCTAGGGCAGATTTTAGTTCATTTATTACCAATTCTGTAATGGTAATAATAGATATAATTATCATCAGTTAGTTACTATATGCAATGCATATTTTTAGTAAAAAAATAAAAATAAAAAATATAGATTTATATAATTCATACATAAATTTTCCATTTTACAATTAGGAAAACAAACTTTTAGTCTGAATCAGTATTTCTCAATGAGGGCCCATAAATCCACATCCATGGGTCTCCCAGAATATTTCAAGGGACAAAAAAAAAAAAACCAATACAAAGATATTCAATATTCAACCACACATGAAACTAGGGGGAACAGCAAGCAGGACAGGGAATCATGGGGAAAAAAATGTCATAGGAGGGAAATGAGCAGAAAAAAATATTGAGAAAATGGTCTAAATAATTCATAGTGATCTTAAAAATTTTATTGGTGCTCTTTTGGGTGCTCAGAAATGCTTTGTGTGTGTGTGTGTGTGTGTGTGTGTGTGTGTGTGTGTGTGTCCATAAAATTCATGGTCCCTTTGTATATAAGATCGATACATAACAGGAAAAATCTTAAGGTTGCTATCAAACTGCCACTCCATGCCTTTGGACAGGAAATCTGAACAGGATTTACTGCATTCTCTCACTTTATCTGAGAAAATGTCTTGTAAATCTGTATAACTCTTTCTATCAGTCTCAGGGTTCCAATTCAAAGAATAAGGGTTGAAAGTCTTGAGGAAATCACTTAGAGTTAGTCCTACTTAACTCGTGCCCCCACTGTCACCAATTATTGTCATTCTTAGACGATATTAATGCCAGGCAGTGTGCTCTAAAACAATGGGGATTTGCATTCATAAACCTCAAATTTATTGTTATAGTACTTTTTGCCTTAAAAGTATAAAATGCATAGGATCTTCTAGACCATCTCCTCACCAAAATCCTAAAATCTAGCCTCTTTGAGACTAAAACTTTGCTTTGAAACTCCAGATAATGCTGTTTCATTGTGCTATAAAAAAATTATTATGCAGAAAATGTAAAAAACACTCCTGATACCTGAAGAATTGTAGAATATGCATAAAAGAAATTTCAAAGTAAAAAAACAAATTGATTTCTATCATGTTCTAGATTCATAGTCTTTTTTGGGGTGGCACATCCGGTGACACTCAGGGTTACTCCTGGCTATGCGCTCATAAATCACTCCTGGATTGGGGGACCACATGGAATGCCGGGATCGAACCGTGGTCTGTCTTAGGCTAGAGCACGCAAGGCAGATGCCTTACAGCTTGCACCACCATGCCAACCCCTAAATTCATATTCTTAATACTTAAAATAATTTTGCAAAATACCTGCAAGAAATTCTTAGAAAAATACTTCAAGTAAAATTAATTTTTATATTCAGTTGTCATTAATATGTCTTATTCCCAATGTAAAATAACATAATTGACATTTTCATTTCTTCCTATCGATTTGATTATTCTAGAATTCAAATAAATATTATTTCTTGTAAATGTAATTTGTAAATGCAAATTGTCTTAGTTGATTTAGCACAATGTCTGCAATGACTGTCCATGTTGAAGAATATATCAGTATTTCATTCCTACATATGGCTAAATAACATTCCAATTTATGGATCATTCTACTTATGCATTATTAATTAATTAATTAATAGGATTTCTGTTTATTTTCTGCCTATTTATAACACTGTTATCAACATTCTTATACAATTTTTTGTATGGGCACAATATTTTAATTTTTTGTGTATATATATATATATAGGAGTAGAATAGCTTAATATTATGATATTTTAAGGTTTATTCTTTTTGAGGCACTATCAAACTTTATTTAAAAGTAGCAGTACCATTTTAAACTCCTGCCAGCCAGGTATAAAGGTTTCCATTTCTTACATCTTTACCAACACTTTTTTATTACAATCGTTCAATTCATATAAAGTATAATATCATTGGAATTATAGATTGAATTTCCCTAATAATAATGATATTGAGCACTTTCTATTTTGACTACTGATCTCTGTTTATGTTATTTTGGGTAAATATGTATTTAAATCATTATTTGTCATTTGTTATTGATGTTTTTGTATCATTTTTCCTTGATTCAACTAACTTCTACTATTAAATACATGTAAAACTAAATGTTAGGTAAGATTTCTCATAGATGAGGAATGGCACTGTCTTCTTTAAGCTTTAATGCTTTTCACCAATTCTTAATAGTTTTATAATCGGCTCAGTGGAAGTTGGTAGCTGATACACAAGTTTCAGCTTAAACTTTTACTAGCCATTAGATATTAATATAGAGATTTAACCTCTTTGAGAATTAAGTTTCTCTTTGTAAAATAGACTCTGTAACGACTAAGCATAAACTTGCCATAAGAATTAACAAACTATTTGGGACCAAGAGATAGTCCAGGGTGCTTGTCTTGTTCATGCTTGACCTGAGGTTGATCCCTGGTACCACAAATGGTTCCCCAACTACTTCCAGGGATAATTCCTGACCCTAGAGCCAGAAATAAGTGCTTAGCACCTCTGGATGTGGCCTAAAAATATCCCAAAGAAATAAACAAGAAAACCTCCAAAAAAAATAAAATCTTGGGAAGTTTAATGAGAATTCCTAGAAAGTTTAATGGGAGCATATAAGGAAAAGGGGTTCAGTTCTTCAGAAGGAATGACAAGTTTGCTTTCCTGTGCACCACAAGCAGAGATCCCTGTGCATAAATCCAGAAGTAAGCCCTAAGTACAGCCAGATATGGTTCCTAAGTGCCCCCACCACCAAGAAAAAAAAATAAGCCAAAGGAATAAGTGATTGAGGAGGCATCTCAACAATCTAAGAATGATCAAATGAACACACTTTCAAAATCATCCTACAGACAAAGATGTTTTTGTTGTCCTACAAATAACCAGTGAGACACTACTCAATTTTAATTTGTTCCATGACTAAAAGCTTCAAATGAATATGTAGTATGGTAAAGTTATGAAATATTAGAATTGGCAATGCATACCAAAGGAATGGTTGGAAAATGTCCTCTATAATAGTCAGCTTGGTAATAGGTGAAAGAACTATACTCTCTCCTTCCATACTATCTCCCTATAAATTAGATCATCTCAATTAATATATTAATGCTGACAATGAAGAAAGTTAAATGCAGGCAAGTATGCCTTGAAAGTATATCAGTGATTTCATTACTACTATATCCTTTATTATAATATGTTCAATTAACATATATCATTTTGATGATTTTTCTCTAGTCCTATATTTCTAAATCATTGCATTGTTCACAGCTCATTAATCAATGTCAGTATATTATTGTCTAATAATAATGGAAGCAAATATAACCATTGTAATTTTCCAGGATCTCAGACACACTGAACACTCAGTTTCTATAATTGCTATCACCAACAATACTGAATAGACTTAAATATTTTATGATTATAATCTACTTTAATTGTATTGATTCCTTGTAACTAAGTTTGTGACAGCATTTATTGTTATTCAGTATGTCACTATAAAGCTTTAGATGAGCAAATAAAAGCTGTTATCAAAAAACTTACAGTGTCACCTTTTAATAAATATATGAATCAACTGGTAAGTTAAAATACTGCAAACAAAATTAGACTTGGTTTATTCTAGGAGGAAAAGAGAATTATTTAAGTGAGTATAAAGTTAAGTGGCAAAATTTGCCATAAATATGAATAATAAATGTGCAGTCAGGTAAGAGTACAAGTCTTCAAGCCCATAATAGCAAAAAAAAAAAAAGAAAAGATTGCTAGACCCTAAGAAGATATGTTTTAACTTTAAAATAAAAATATAATAAGAACACCACTTTGAGAACACAAAAAATACAAGTTAATGCATCCAGTTTTTTTTTCTATCCAAATGGCATTCTGGAGGAGTATAATAAAAACACAAATGCTCTAACATACATACACTGTTTCTTTCATTGTGATATGCAAGTGGTATAGAAAAATAATAAAGTGCTTTATAAATGATATAAAATGTACTTTAAGAACTATACATAGCTATAGTTTTAAGGCAATAATATCATTTCTGGGAAATTTACATTAAGAAAGTAATTGTACAGCTAAATAGCTATATGCAGATGCCAATTATAATTACAATGCTACATGAAATATTGTAAGAAACGAAAGTGATCTTCAGTAGATTAATGGTTCAATTAATTATAATATGGTAGGTGTTTTGATGCAAATTGTAATTATAGTTAAAAAAATCTATCTGAAGGCAGGTGAGATAGTATAGTGGACAAGTTATTGCACTTAGCTGTCCTAGATTTGATCCCCAGAACCCCAGATGGTCTCCTAATCTGCAGAAATGATCCCTGAGAAGATCAGGGTAAGCCCTGAGTACTACCAGGTAGAGTCCAAAATAAAACAAATATATAAGAATCTAAACTTGAATAATGAGTATTGACTGTAAAATGTTATATCATAGTTTAACATTTCAAAATTTGAAATAATAATAAGGATGGTGATACAATAATTCACAAAATTTTATATAACCTATAAACTATATATTAATTCAATAAGAACAATGAAGATTGCTCTGTTTCACAAAATAATCCTTTAATAATATTTTTATTTAAAAAATAAATAATACTAAAGTATCAGTGTATAGAAACACAATGATATCTCAAAATAAGAATTTTTAACTTTGACCAAGTAAAAGATAAAGTGTAAGTGTTTTTATGATTATAGTCTCCATTCAAACAAATAACTTAGAATTGCTCTGTGAGCTATTTATGCAGAGAGAAAAATGAAAGATGACCAGTTTCCTATCCTCACCTGCTAAACAGATCCTCAAGATATTACTAAGTACTTTGAAAATCATAGATGGCAATATTTAATGGAAATAGCATATTTTGCCATAAAACATTTTCAACTGCCAGCACTTCAGTGAAGTGTGACACTTGATATTTAATGTACCATTATCTTTCACGCAATTTACCTTAAACTAGTCTCTTAATCTCTTTATACTTGTTCCATCAAAAGTGAATATAGGACATCCTTCTATTCCTTAGAAAACACTATGAATCACTGCACAGTAGTCTATACCTACAGGCCTCTTTAAGTTTATCGTTATAGTAAAATGTTGTATCTGATGTAGAATTTTAGCACTTCCTGGTGTCCCTCTAATAATAAAGTGATGACTGCATTGGGCAGTTTTATGAGCCATTTGCTCATCTCCAGAGTAGATAAGCTGGAAAAATCAAGGTTAGAAATCCCACCCTGGGTTATGACATGGGAAGAATTTCAAAAGTAAAATGGTAAAATCCTTTGCATGGACATTCTTTTCTGTATTTGTTTTTGATAACTACTGAATTAAAAAATATATTAAATTATGACTACATTAATATCGGTTTAGAAACACAGTAAAAGAATAAAAGAGAAAGTTCCAGTTGGAAATTCAATCCCAAATAAACTGGAATGAGTAAATCAAGATTGTGCCTAACTTAACAATGTTCACTGTTAGATTTTCTGTTGTTGTTTTTTTTTTTTAGGGTTTAATTGTGTCCTTTTAATGGTCCCTACTTAGTCAATTATAGAAAACATTAAGCCAACCTAATCTTTTTTTAGAATAAGCAGCAACTATATGGAACACTGTGTCTATAGACCTTGTCCTAACACTTTGAGAGTGTTAACATTTTACAAGATTCAGCATTTCATTAAAAGTTTCACAATTTGGGGGATTTTTGAGAACAGCCACAGACAACATGTGAGTTGAATTAACCTTTTGCTTTGAATTATTTTAGACTTTCAGCCAAGTTGCAAAGATAGTACAGAAAACTCTACATTCCTCCAGCTAAGCTTTACTAGTGCAGACATATTTTGTATTTTGATTTTCAGTTCTGAGGATCAAACTAGTGTCAGAAGCCAGCAAAACAAGCACTTGAACCCTTGGACACTCTCTCTGGCGTCTCTATTTTATCTGAGGGATTTGGGGTAGCATTTGCTTATGTTGAATTTCTCTTTCTAAGGGGTTGCAAAAAGGTTGTAAAAAGGGGTTGCAGATGGGAATGATTAAGAAATCCTGTTTTAGGATTTTGATCTATTTGAATACAGTTATATATTAAATTTGATTTGATAAACAAATTTTGAGTTAAACTTTAGCAACTGGTTTCAGACACTTTTTGCATTGCCAATTTTTTTTACCATTTCTCATTCACTTATTTGAGCCACCAGAAAGTTTAGGAAGTGGGGACTTACTATTCAAATATTCATACACACTTGTTATAACTGATAAACTAATACTAGTGTATCATTAGAACTGAACTCTAGACTTTGTTTAAATTTCAGCAATTCTTCCACTAATGCTGCTCTTATGTTCCGGTAATGTATAAGTATATGTATAACTTCTTGAATAGAGAATAAAAGAAATGTAAATAAAAAATTTAATTGTAAGATTATATTCTCACTTTAGTTTTTGTTTGTAAAATAGGACTTAATAATAATCTATATTTTTCTGAGTTTCTGTTCATTTTTGGAAATTAGTTTTAATAACTTTAGGTTGTATTAAATTTATCCAATTTCAGGTGTGGCATTTCTTTCTTCTTTCAACTCTATTTTATAATTGAGATATTGAGAAGAAAATTTTCCTTAAACTAATATACTTTTTATTTATTTATTTATTTATTTTTGGGCCACACCTGTTTGATGCGCAGGGGTTACTTCTGGCTAAGCTCTCAGAAATTGCCCCTGGCTTGGGGGGACCATATGGGATGCCGGGGGATCGAACCGTGGTCCACTTCTAGCGCCACCTCACCAGCCCCTAAACTATTATACTTTTTAACTTCAGAATATCCATTTGTTTCTTGTATATAATCTATGTATTTATTAATATTCACTCTGTAAGAAGTGATTTTTATCATATTACTTTGTTTTTTAAAGTTGTTTTTCTTTGGAATTTTAAACATATCTATTATAGCTTCTTTTAAAGATTTTGTTAACTTTATTCCATTAACCCTTCAAAAGTAGTTTTAAATTCTTCCTTTTTTATTCTTGCCTCTGGGTTTTGATGTTTCTCTTTATGCTTCATAATATTTTTAAAAGTGCATTTCATTTTTTGTTTTTAAGGTAAGGTCACACTTGGGCTTACTTTGGGTCCTGTGCTCAAAGAATCACTTCTGGTGGACCTTATCATCTTGGAGCAGCAGATTGAACCAGGGTTCAATTGAACCAGGTTTGGAGATGTGCAAGGCGATTTGCCCTTTGTACTCTCTCTCCAGCCCCAGAAAACTTTTCTTATTTTATACTGCAGCATAGCATATCTGAATACTAAGGAAACTACCCCTTCTTAGACTCGTAATTGGACTGCCATGTTTGGAATGTAGTGAGTGGGCAAGAATGAATCTGTATAATTCATTTTCCTTTAAGCCTAAAGACTCCAATGTTCCAGCTCACAACTTTTTCCTTACTTTTATTTGTTTTACCTACATTATCTCTTATGTCTCCCACTTAAATCACTTATTGGTCTAAATTGAAAATTAACATCTCTTACCCAGTTAGTTCTTACGCTTTACCACTGGCTTATATGTGCAGTTTGGAGATTCCTTTTATCCTTCAGGAACTTTGCGATCCTAACAGCAATTTAGTCACAAACTATCAAAGTTTTACCTAAAATCATTTCTGTGAAAGAAGAGTCATAGTCAAGGACCCAGTATTCCAAACCAATGCGGAAGAAAGTGACTTTATTTTTTTAAGTCTGGCTTCTAAAAGTCATTCCGGGGAGCAGGTCTGTTTATTTTCCCTTCACTGTTTAGTTAGAAGTCATATTAAAGACCTTTCACCCAGAAAGGCTTAAGATCAGAGTGTTAAATTATTTGGCAAATGCTTTCAAGTCTGCCTCATTTTCTATTTTGATTGTTCCTGATTGTAGCCTGCCATCTGTGCAGAGATTTCTGGACCCAGGGGTGTGAAGATCTCACAGAATGATCTTGTGCTGATTTTCTCTGTTAATGATCTGCTGCTAGCATCACTAGGCATCTAGTTCCCTGTTAATTGTTTGCCCCCAAGATCTCTGCTATCTCTGAAATTGACCTTTAGCAGGAACTTCTGGATGCTTGGTTTCACAGAGCCAGTTTCTTCATTCAGAGTTGTATAGATCTGTCTCTATCCCTGCCTGTGTTTCTGGGTAGAGACAAATAGCAAGATTCTTATATAAGGATGCCTCCACTCTACAAGTGTCCCTGGAAATGGGAGAATGATGGGTATTTTCTTCGTTTACTCCATCTCAGAATAGAACTTCCAATGTATAACTAAGGTGAAACAGGGTTACTGGATTCTAGTACTTTTCACCTACTCTTTCATCCTACCATCTGGTAGGATAGATCCATTTCTATTAATTATGCATGTGTGGAAACTTTAAAGGCACTGGGATGGGGGTGGACTATGAATGATTCTGGTAGTCTTCAACCCATCCTGAGATAAAACTAAATCTCCACTGGGTATTGTGGAGAAAGGATACTCCATCTTCCTCTCCAGAAGTCAAAGCAGATATAACAGAAAGGGAAACTGACTCAGAGTCAGGTGCAACAGACTGAGTGTTCTTAGGGAGATTTAATATGCATTTTTGAATAAATATATGACAATTCTCTCTTTACATTATGGCATTTTCTAGAGACTTCAAATGTTTCTCATGTTGTTTCTGATGTTATTGTTTAATTGTTTTCATGTTAAGTGGATAGACAGAGCTCTTCACTTAGTCGTTCTGGTAGTTCTAGAATGCATTCATTTTATGATTCACAATTAAACCTTTATATTTCCCCTTTGACAAAAGAGTTACCTGGAACATTTGTGCTTTGTTTGTTAATTACTGAGTGACTGGGATTTTATGATTTTGTCTTTTAATTTTTTCCCATTTTAATTTATAACAAGATTTATTTTGTCAAAAACAATGTGTTTTTTCCTCATTAATTTTAGGACTTTTTATCTTATCTATTAAACAATGCTATTTACTACATTTAAGGATTTTATGAATGAAACATATGTAATAAGTTGCCCATGAATGAAAAAAAATGTCGAGCCTGGAAAATAATCCATTAATTTAAAAAAAGTAGATATTCATTCTAACACCAGATATCATTACAAACTAAATTTAGGATAACCAATAAAGGCTTGCTTTGCTAACAAAGCATTACAAATGTCATCTACAAAAATTACTGCATTTAATAGTATGCTGAAACTAGAGGATGCTCCACATCAGCCTGACATCTATGAAAGAAATGCACAGAATCCAAAGTCTTTAAATATAAGAATCTGATACCAACAATAGCTAAAGTGTAAAAAAGTTTCACTGGGACCATGGAGAATGACTCAGGTTAAATGGACTGGTATGTCTGGAACCCAGAGTTGGTCTTATGCCAATAAACTTCTGGGGTGAGACCTTTTTGTAATCAGGTCAAGGATTTTTTTCCATTTTCCCCATTTTTCTGGACCTATGCAAACAAAGGCAATTGCCACTATCACACCTTTACTATATTTTTTTTACTCTTATCCTTTAAGGAAAAAAAATACAACTTACTGAACTTAAAAACTAATAACTATAGTAGAATGCCTGTCTCGAATAAAGGCAGGGGATGGGAAGGGGGAGGGGTAATGTTACATTGGTGAAGGGGGGTGTTCTTGTTATGACTGTAACCCAACTATGATCATGTTACCCAAATAAAAAATATATTTCAAAAAAAAAAACAAAAATTACTTTTTCGTTAGGAAATCTACTTTTCACATATAACAAAACATGGATGCCACTGTAGTTTCTTATTAAATGAAAAATTCATGCCTTTTATATATATGAAATTACATAATGCCAAGCAGATGTATTAATTTGATATTTTCCTTTTGAGAGTAATTAGTAAAAAATAATTGTTCCAAAACAATAATTTGAAAGTTAACAACTAGAAAAAGTAATAAAAATAATACTTCATTGAGTAAATCTTAACAGGATGCTTAAAATAAAAATAAAGTTGCATTGTTATTAAGTCACCAGGCACATTCGTTTCCAAATTCTTTTACCTAGGTCACATCCTATTGTTATTCTTTGGGGGAAGAATAAAATTGCAGAGAGAAATGGAGCTCGAGTACTCCCTCAAATCTTTCAACTGGCTCCTTCACTTCTTTTTGCTTCTTTCTGCTTCTTGTGTGTGTGTGTATGTGTGTGTGTGTGTGTGTGTGGGTGGGTGGGTGGGTGGGTGGGTGTGGAAGTACTGGAGATCGAACCCAGCGCCTCATGCATGCCAATTTTTTTGCTTCTGAGCTGCACATTCTAACGACACTTGGTATTTCAGAGCAGTTTGTCAGGACTCTGGACAGCTCCAAAAATCTTGCTTTACTTTCTGCCTCTGTAAAATTATATCCATGCAACTGTCCTCTATAGGTTTATAGATTAAAGTATCTAAATTCTTCTCCTAAATTTAAAAATCTATGCAACTGTTTGTCTAAAAACTTCACACAAATGTATTGTCAGCCTTTTAGACTAATTATCTCCTCTTTAATTCCCTTTTATAATCCGTGTCACCCAGGCTCATAAAGTACTATTCCTAAAATCAGGAAGTACCTTCTTCTGAGACTCTAGTTATTGACTTTAATCTAGTAGTACATTTTGCCAATTTTAATTTTTAACTGTTTCTGCAATAGATTATTTTTCCTTCAAACCCATACCCACAGTTTATATTTGCTGATCATCTTGTATGGTTGCAAAGAGTATGTATTTAAGTTAAATATTCATACCACCTTTAAAATTTCCTGCAAGCAGAATTTTAAATTAACTATTACCACATCCAAGTTCAGGTTTTTGAACCAGTATTTAGACAAAATTTGTGGAGTGGGTCATATATCTAATATAGGGGTTAAGGCCATTGCTTTGCATAGTGACATCTCCAGTGTGTTCATATATCGCATGTGATTTCCTATGCTCAGTCAGGAGGGACCCCTGAATACAGAATCAGATATAGTTCCTGAGTACTTCTAGTAATGGACCCAAAACAAATAAACAAAAAGGATACTTGGAGTGAGGAAAAAAAGTTTGTGTCTGACAGCAATTTTTAATAATGATAAAATCATTACTTCCTCTTATCTTATTTTTTCATAATAAGATAAATAGATCTTATTTCAACTTTGGAACTAGGGATTTATAGAGGGATGTTTTGGGAAATCACATTAGAATAAACAATGGGAAATTGTCAGGAGATAAAAGAGGTTCTGTCTTGAAGCAGTTTGGCTGGTGTTAGTGGTTTAATAGATCATTGGGTGAAATAGTGATATGATTCTTGTAAATATTTAAGATAACAATAAATAAATATCTGACTTCTAGGGTCTCTATGATTGTTTACAGGAAGCTCCTGATAATACCCAGCATTTGTTCTTTTCCATCTATTCATGAATAGATCTGAATCAACATTAAATATCAAATGCAGTAGAGAGAGACATGATGTTACCAAGCAATGTAGAAACAGAGCTTGTGAAAGGAAGAGGGAAAGGAAGAGGCATATAGAAAGTGATCTAAACACAGGGATAGAAAGTCTTGGGGACTTTGGTGGTGGTTAAAGTGCAGTAACTTTGTAAACCAAAATCATAAAATATTACTATGTTACCTCATCTACAATGAAAAAGATAATGCAATAAATGATATCATTCCTTAAGAAGACAGGACAAAAAGCAAAAAAGTGAATGAGAGGTAATAAAAAAGAATATACACAAAGAATAAGGTAACATTTATAAAGTTTTCTCCCTACAAGATAGTATTTATATGTTCATTTAAATTAGCTTAATCTGGTGATAGAGGCAGATTTTCAAGATAGCATCTAGGGACATAGACCTTGGAAATAGGAGACCATATCCAAAGGGTTCAGAAATCATAGATAGCCCTGGTACAAGTAGTCTGGCAAGAATCATCTAAAGCATTTCAGAAGTATAAGTATGTATCAGTGTGTGTCTGTGTGTTTTATCTGTGCCAGCAAAAGGAGTTTATATGAAACTCACTATAAAATGGGGAATGTAGCACAGAATTCTAGAAACATTTCATGACATCAACACTTAGTGGGTAATAGTTGGTGGCACACCTAATGGTGTTCAGGACTCCTGCAGCTTTGCACTCAGGAATCAAATCTGGAAAAGCTTGGGGGAGCACATGAGGCATTGAACACACAAGCCAACTGGCCAACTGGCCTCATCTCTTTTTATGGAGTCAGATCTGAGAGATGTATGTTAGCAAGTTCAATGTCAAGAAACCCTATAAGCAGAAGACTAGTCTAAGAGAGCCGGCAACAGAGTGGACGGCAATGACAAGAGGAGGTAGAATTTCCCAGCTCAAACAGCAGTTTTTAAGGGTGTATTGAGTTCTCATACTAGCCATAATGATAGGACTTGCAGGATTCAGGAAGCCTAACCAAGCACAGCAGCCTTGCTCTCTGGCTATACTGCTATGATCTCATTTTAGGCTTTTCTTTAGAAGAGTGCAGTTACAATAATTCCACATCAGCAGGCAAGCCACAAGTATAATAAAACATCTAAATCTGAGATCTAAGATGACTCCTTTTTCGAAAAGGGCAAAAATAGAAGGGAAAACTCCACAGCCCCGTCAGTCCTCTGTTAATGAGCACTGAATTCACAGCTCCAGGTTCTGTAAACCTCATTTAGATGTGTCAGCAAGAGCCAGCACTCTATTAAAGGTCTGAAACAGGAACAATAATTAAGAAGGCTCAATGCCAATTCTTTTTCATCTTTAACTGCTGCTTACAGTTCGTACACAACAAATACTAAAAGGTCATCAGAACTCATTTTATAATGAGTGCATATTTATATTTCCAAAAGTTTCCCTCTATCACAAAGCTAAAGATCAAAGAATAAAAAGAATGGGAGGTAGCCAGAGCTAGCCAGAAAGAAGGAGAAAACCCAACTAAATTCAAGCCATACAACACAGTCTTTATTCCAAAATTTTTACCCTAGAAAGGATTGTTCATGTATTTGGAGCAAATACTCTTTATATTGAAATTTAGAAAATCATATTTATAATCCCACATTAGTCACTTGCTAGTTCTATATTCTTGAAATAGTATTTATTTATCCTTTCAGAGCCTTCAGTCTGTCATCTATCAAGTGGGAGGTGGATCCCAGATTTGATTTCTCAAGACTTTCACTACTAAAATACTATTGTTAAACAAATGGATTAACTTACATGAGAATGTTTTAAATAGCTGTGCCTTGTAATAATAAAATGCCTGTGCTCTTACCACCACTTAACACTTTTCAAGCTTTTAGATTAGTTTCTATTAAAATATTTATTTATTGGTTGGGGGCACACCCTGCGGCGTTCAGGGGTTATTCCTGACTCTGGTGTCAGAAATTACTCCTGGCAGGATACTCACCAATGAATTACAAGTTTGATACCTACCAAACTAACCAAGCCGGCATGGTCATCGCTAAGCCCTTTAAAGAACCAGCATAGTGGTCAGCTGTGGTTTATTTTGTAATCAAAATGGTCTTCTTTGGTAGTAAGAAAGATAGTAGAGGGATTTTAGGCATCTGTGCTGCAAGTGCCCAACCCAAGTTCAATCCTCAGTACCATAATAAGGCTTCCAAATTCTTGAGCCCTGGTGGTTTCTGAGCATGACCATGTGCAGTCCTGGAGCTCTTTGTGCACCGCAAGAGTTTCCATGGTGCTTTGGAGTACTACAAGACCCAATCAGAACCTCAGACCCAATCAGCATCCTCAGACCTTGTTACTGAACTGCCAGTCTGATTGGCTAAGTCTTGCCAAGCCTTTCTCCCAGATACTAGACACCAGATTAGGAAATTCCCTCCCATAACTCCGTCTTCCTTGAATGAACACTGGTCTTCTGCATCCACCTTCAATTTCTCAGGAGGCCACAGTTATTTCCTCTATGTGGCTTCCCTTCCAGGAAAGAGGAGTATGCAAAACATACCCCTCTCAAGATGTTCCCTGTAGTTTTCCTCAAAGCAAAAGTCCCAGAAGCCTTCTGTTCTCACCACCTCATCTCCTTCAATACCTCCCTTTCTAGTCTCTCACTTCATCTCCTGCAGCAGTGCTTCCTCCATCACTTGGTGTCACAGCCAGTGTTTGCTCCCCTTTCTTTGGATATGCTAAGCAAGCCACAATGGAAGGATTTTTGTGGTGGTTTCCCCCCCCCCCCCGAAAATCCTTTCCCAGCTCCAAACATGAGTCAAACACGTGGAGACTACAGTTTCTGAAGTACTGAGGCTTATCCTTTCCACCTGTTTCTCCATCATTTAAACCTACATGTTTCATAGGAACCATTCCTGATATTTGATTTTATCTAAATACGTTTTGATTTCCCCACATCAGGGTTGCATATCTTTAGCTTTCTTGACATTGGAACTCTGGTCATGGACCAAATTGGCCACAGCTACTCTAGGAAGTCCTGCAGTCTAAAATAAGTTAATGGCAAATGCTTTTGAACATTTTAACATGTTTTAATTTTTTAATATTTTTATTTTTTAGGGGCCGGAGAGATAGCACAAGCAGTAGGGTGTTTGTCTTCTACGCAGCTGACTCAGGATGGAAGGTGGTTTGATTTCAGGCATCCCATAAAGTCCCCTGAGCCTGCAGGGAGTGATTTCTGAGTGCAGAGCCAGGAGTAACCCTTTAGGGCTGCCTGGTGTGATCCAAAAAAACAAAACAAAAATATTTATTTATTTTGTTTTTGTTTTCTTGGCCACACCCATTTGATGCTCAGGGGTTACTCCTGGCTAAGCACTCAGAAATCGCCCCTGGCCTGGGGGGGACCATATGGGACGCCAGAGGATGGAACCGCTATCCTTTCTTGGCTAGCGCTTGCAAGGCAGACACCTTACCTCTAGCGCCACCTCACCGGCCCCACAAAAAAATATTTTTAAAAAATATAAACTTTTATAAAAGATCTCTTTAGTAAGAGGATCTGATAAAAACAGCCACATTTTATCAAGTTATACTTCCATATTTTATATATGCATATAAAAGACATAGACCTGGGAGAAAAATAAACAAACAAAAAAATGTTTGAGTTCAATGACCCTAGGTTTGAAGCTAAATGGGATCCTGTGTCATGAAGAATCAAATGTGAAATATTCATCTAACTATAGTCATTCCTGCTAATAAAGTACAAAGAGCACTATAAATAGTTCTGCCATACTGAAATATTATCCATAGTTAAAAATTATCATTATCTTCTTTAGTGGTCTCTGTACATCTTTCTCTATAGATTAATATTCAGAAATAATCAGTGGAAAACATTTGTCACAGCTATAAAAGAACTTTCTCATTTCAACAACAATGGAATCTTAGGGATGTGGTGGTTTTTTTTTTTTTTTTTTTTTTTTTCAGAAAACTAAGAGACTTTCCTTTGGGTCAGTAAGTTGCTGTAGCTAGATTCAGATTTGACAGATATAATCATGCTGAGAAATTTCCTTTTGTGTCAAAAAGTGTAAGTATTACACAGTGGAACTGCATTTGATCCTCCCATAAGGTAAAATGGAGACATGGTTTTGACTCTCTGGACATGTTTACAACATGGTGAATTATACATAAGTTCCCTCAGCCTCTGTGAATAATGATGACTAGAAGCAAAGTCTCTCTTGGTAAAGAAATAGGCAAACCACAAATAAAATTGTGCCCCTTGCTTTCAAAGGGCACTTTCAGTTCCCCAGATAGAATGGTTCTTGGGATAAAAATAAGATTTTATTTCTTTTTGAAACCCAAAATAGTATTGAATAAAAAACAACCTCTCAATAATGTGCTTACTATAATTGCATTATTGTAGAAAAGAATTATATGTTCCCCCAGAGATGAGTGTATATTTTCTTAAGGTGGTTGAAAACCATTGCAAATATATGATCAAACTGTTTTGTTTTGTTTTCAAAATCTGATTTTAAAAGAAAGATGGTAATGTATCCCAAATGGTCCCTATACCTGCACTCTATTTATTTTATCTGGTTCTGAAGACTCTGGTATTTTCAACCTCTCCTTGTTTTGCTAACATGTATATGTCCGTCTTTCCTGCTCTGGAAGATAGCAAGTGTTTGCAAAGTGAGCATCTTTGGTTTCTCAAGGACCTTGGACATGCTTCGGATACTATGAAAAATTCCAATTATGGGGGTTTATAGCCACTGATGTTCCCAAAGAAGCAGATGTTGGAAGGCGGGATGATCAAATGAGTTGTGTAGAACCTAGCTTTTACAAAAGAATTTTATGAAAGTGTAATAAAGGCACAGAAAAAGTTACAGAATATAAATGTATCACCTACATAGCACTAGACATAAGCCATATTTCATAAAGGAAACTTACTTATCTATCCAGCATCAGAGCAAGACAACACATACTCTACAAATTCTCAGTTACCAAATGTGCTCAAACATGCTCAAACTCCTCTTCGTCAGCCAAGAGTAAACTTTATTCCTTTCTTTCTTTTTTTTTTTTTTTTTTTTTGGTTTTTGGGCCACACCCGGTAACGCTCAGGGGTTACTCCTGGCTATGTGCTCAGAAGTTGCTCCTGGCTTGGGGGACCATATGGGACACCGGGGGATCGAACCGTGGTCCGTCCAAGGCTAGCGCAGGCAAGGCAGGCACCTTACCTTTAGCGCCACCGCCCGGCCCCTTTATTCCTAATTTTGATTTCTTAGATCTCTTTTTTGAAACACAGACAACACACATTGCATATCCTTGGGTATTGTATCTTTCCATTGAAATGACGCTAAGCATTATTGATTATTGTTGGAGTTCAGAATTCAAGAGTCTTAAAATCAAATTAAAATTAAAATATCTAAAGATGACTTATTTCATTCATTGCCATAAGCTCACTTTTGTAAAGAAAATAATCTATAGTTCTCTTTATTTATTTTCTAGATAAGCATTTTCTCTGCCCTTGCTGGCCTGGAACATGAACATTCTTCATGTGTGTTGAATATTTTGAACACAAAGATCCTTCAGCATCCTAAAACTCCACTTAGTTGGCATTTGGGGTTAACATTTTTGAAAGTGATTAGTTACTGAGGGGAGAAACCTCAAAAATGAGAACAATACATTATAAAATTAATACTAAAGTAGTGCTTTACCCCATCTACAATGTGTAGAGTAAAGACAATTATCTGGAAACCAAGAACCCCAAGCTTCCAGCCTTTGTAACTGATAACCAAATGCCTTCATGATTAACAAACAGCCTCTGGAACCATTTAAAGACTGCCCACATTGAGTAAAAACATTAATACACACTTAGTCCTATAATCTTTTTTTGTTCCTTTTAAAAATTTAGTCGATTTATTTTTTTATTATTTGGGGGATCACACCTGGGTGTGTTCAGGGCTTAGCCCTAGTGCTGTTTAGGGATCATTCCTGGTAGGCTCAGGTAACCAAGTGAGATACTGGGTGTCAACCCCCAGTTGGATGCTAATTGATTTTATTTTAATACTTTTCATATACACATTAAACCTTAAGCCAATCCCTATGATGTGGGGACTGGCACATGATACTGGAGATTAAACTCAGATCTTCACTTGCCAGGCATGTATCCTATCACTTGAGCTATCTGCCAAGCTTCTGAACCTATATTTTGTGCAGTGTTTTAGTTTTTATGGGACTCATTTTGCTGTACTCAGGGTTTATTTTTGGCTGTGTACATAGAGAATCATATAAGGTGCCAGAGATCAAACATGGTCCAAACACATGCAAGACAAATGCCCTACTCACTGTACTATCTCTTCAGCCCCTAAACTTATATTCTTACCTCTACCCTTCTAGTACAGAGGTGACAAGATATAAGCCAAATTTGTATCACTACAAGAGTTACTGCTTCTGTGTTTGTGTGTTTGTTTTTCAGTTTTCTAAAACTGGAGATGTGTGTAATTTCCACTTAAATGTTAATAATCCTGCCACAAATGGAAGTGCTATCTTTTCTCTGAGTCTCCTTGGAAGCCATTTACAATGTGTAAATCTAAAGTCCTTAGAGGGTATCAGATAGGCTTGTTATGCCCATCTATGTGACCCATTTCCACAAAGGGATTCTCACTTCATCTGAGATGTATCAGAAATCAGGACAAGAAAAACACATTCAAGCAGAATATGTTGTAGTGATTTCACAGCTGCAGTTGTTCAAAAGCACAAATTATTTCAGCTAAAATGGACATTAATCTAATCTCAAAATCCTTGCTTCAGTTCAGCCTATTTACAAAAGCATTGCAATTCGAAGATTTGCTTTTAGCCAATTTGTCCTACTTAATGAAAAACCACGTCCCCTCTGGGAGCATGTGTGCAGCTGAAATTCAGAAGTCATGCTCATTGAAAGAGCCCATTTTGGAAGGCTCTAAGCCTATCTGTAGCTTTGCAAATATATTCAAAGTATTCAGGTAGTACTTTCTACTAGACATTAGCCATATTTTTGGACATAAACACAGAAACTTTCACAAATGCTCACTGTCCCTTGATACAAACAAGTAAAAGTGATGATTCTTTGAAATCAAGTGATATTTGGGTATAGGTTTTCACGTTTACTTGTAGAAAACAAACAGGCTTTGGCCAAAGAACATACTACTGAATTTATGTAGACCTTCTAGCAAATTACTAAGAGTTAAGTGCCACAATAATATAAAGCATATAGACCACAGATCTACCAGAACCACTATACTCAAATTGCTCTATTCAATAACCATACAGAGTAAAATAAACAAACTATTAGAGACAGATCTTTGGTCATGTCTCCAAGTAGCCATTTGCACCCAGCTTCTGGACAGTTTTCATGCATATTTTACCTGTTTGTTTTTCCAAGCATTTTTTTTAGATATTGTCATATATCTCCTAGATAAGTCACTAAGGACTGGTCCAAGTTGAAGAATGCCATATTCCACACATTCACTCAGAATCTGACTAAGCAATCACCACATTAAATAATCATTCTTTTCAAATAATGACAGGAATTCTGCTATGGCATTTGTGTCCCTGCAAGAATTTTTGGAAATCTCAACCTTCCAAGCAATGGGACTAGGAAGTGGAATCCAGAGGAGGAATTGGTTCATTTTTAATTTTGTATGATTATTTTACTGGGTAACTGTGAATTATAAAGTAATTTATCATTGATTTTTCAAGCATAGAGTGTTCCAAATTTATTACATCACCAGTGCTCACTGCCCTCCACCAATATCTCCAGTCCACCTTCCCCCTGCCTGCCTCTTTGGTGAACATTTTTTTAAGAAGTTTTTTTTGTTTTAGGCTTTGCAATTTATTATGCACATTATATTAGTGTTTTCCCCCTGTCCTATCTTCCTACTACAAATGACATGCTTTCTACTGAAGATCCAAAAAACCCGAATACAAAAATACCATGCAGAAAGGGATTCTGTCTCAAGGGAAAACTCCATGAGTAGTATTAAGGAGCAGGAAGAATGGGTCTTCTATAAAAGAGATTCTACAGAATTCCTTGTCCTCCTCCCCTATAAAGATAGAAAAGTCTAAAACCATGAATAAGGAATTCACCCTCCTTAGATGGCATCCTGGTCCTATGTTCTTCCAAACTGTGAAAAATGTTTCTTCTGTTCTCTCTAAAAATTTTGAGTCCTCTAAGTTCTTTAAGAATGTTGTTTCAGGGGCCAGAGCAGTTGTGCAGTGGTAGGGTGTTTGCTTTGCACATGGCTGACTCAGGACGGACCACAGTTCAATCCCCTAGTGACCCATATGGTCCCAGGAGCAATTTCTGAGCACATAGACAGGAGTAACCCCTGAGCATCACTGGGTGTGGCCCCAAAACCGGGAGAAAAAAGAATGTTATTTTAGCAGCTCATTGGACTAATAAAGAAGTGAACAACAATAATCAAGGTGTTTAAATAAAGATGTTAAAAAATAATAATAATGAAGTCTTCCTTTTATTATTATTTTTAAGATTCTTGCTTCCTAGAATTTTACATCTAACAATAATACTCCTCACAATTCCCTAAAACAAGAAAGTTTCTGATCATGTTACAGAAAAAGGAAAATAAAGCCATATATCTTAAGTCAAATAACTAAGATAAAAGAATATGAGCTTGCCAGATCCCTTTCCCGTGTACTTTCTAGAGAAAATCATGTATTCCACATCAATCATTTCCATCAAGAAGACAAGTTGGCCAAGACATATTTTGGGAAGACCCATGTAGCCTTTGAAAAATCAAGTAGATTTGCATCTTTAATAATAGTAAACATACTTCTTAGCTTAAAAAGAAAGCTTTGGGGGCTTGACTGACAGTACAGCAAGTAGTAGCAGTTAGTAGAAAGTAGCCACATGCAAAACAAGTTGCCAGAGTTCGATACCCTTTGCCTCAAAAAGTCCCCAGGGGTACCTAGGAGTAATTATTGATCACAGAGACAGGAATAACTCTGAGCATTGTATGGCCTAGCCCCAAACAAACAAAATATCACAAATGGCCTGCTTTTTCACTACACAAACTAAATTCTTTGATAATTTAATAAATTACAAATCTATCACAATAGTTTCATATTACCCACAAACTTTGTAAGGCAAGAAAAAAATCACTGATCATTGTCTCAGTGTTGTATTATTATTTTACTTCCTTAGTTCCTCTTTTGTCTCTGTTCCTTACATGTTTTAATGCGTAAACTTGTGTATAGAGCCCTTTTCTACAGTGATGTAACACCCAATAATTGTAATTTAACTGAGCTTTTTGTTCTTTGTGGAAAGCCAAATGGAGCTCTACTCTCCCTCTCTCCCTTTATCTCTCTCTCTCTCTTCAGCAATCCCTATTTAATTTTATATTCTCCTATTCTCACGTACATTTTCTGTATTTTTTCTAAAATTATTTTACTGCTGCATCCATTGCCCCATATGCACCAATGTATTTTCACACACTCTGTTCCAACTTAAATGGTTCGTGCTTGGCTCTGGTTCAGCTGCTGCTGCCCATCATCAGATTTCCCCTTGTGACCACTTTTCCCAGCCCTTTTGCAATCCATTAGTTGACATCAGGGAGCAATACTAAAAGCATTCCCTAGGAGTGTGGAGTATTTTTATGGTTCACCTTTAACTAACTCTCTACACAATAGAATTTTTGGTTCATTTTCCCTCCATAAATCAAGTTATTTGAGAGAGAAATAGCTATCTTCCTGGCAGACAATTCCTTTGACCATGTGCTTCAAAAATGAAACAAAGCAAGATTCAGCTTTGTGTCCTAATTTCCTTCTCTTAAAATTATGATTCGCCCAATGGTTCCCAAACTGTTATTGAAAAAAATGTGGATGAGTCTATTCTGAGGGTGAAACCTTGTTGTTGTTGTTGTTTAACTCTTTGATACCACAATCTGGTTAAAGCACATTTCAGAGAGTCAAAGAAAATGTTTTTCTGTGTTGTTAGTGAAGTACACAAATACTGATGTAAATACAATGGATTGAATGCCATGTTAATTTGTAAATCATTGCTTATTCTTATTGATAAGCACTGTCTTATTTCTTAGGTCAGACAATGTTTTGAATAAAAATTACCTTTCTTATAGATGCAAAAAATGAAACTATTGAATGCAAAGGGAATTAAAGATCAAACTCAATGAAATGAAAGAAGTGAAATTGACCTCTACCTATCAGTAGATTATTCAAGTACATACTGTTAGAGAAAAATGCATTTTAAAAAAGTGATAAAAGGGGCCGGGTGGTGGCGCTAGAGGTAAGGTGCCTGCCTTGCCTGCTCTAGCCTTGGACGGAGCGCGGTTCGATCCCCCGGCGTCCCATATGGTCCCCCAAACCTTCTAAGCACATAGCCAGGAGTAACCCTGAGCGTCACCAGGTGTGGCCCAATGAGAATGTATGAGGGAAATAGAAAGCCTGTATAGAGTACAGGCGGGGGTTGGGTGGGGAGGAGGGAGATTTGGAACATTGGTAATGGAAATGTTGCACTGGTGATGGGTGGTGTTCTGTACATGACTGAAACCCAAACACAATCATGTATGTAATAAAGTTGTTTAAATAAAAAATTTAAAAAAGTGATAATAGTAGAACTCACCATTTGGATCTTAGTTAAGTGTAGATATACAATTATTATAGATATATTGACCTTCTGTGTTTCAGATGATTAAAAACAATTTTGAGGCTCAATGAACAGTATGAGTAGCTCCAGAAAAGAGAATATTATTTTGAATACAATAAAGGATCCAATAAATTGTTCAATGATTTTTGACAAAACATCATTTGTGATGATTAGTGGAGCATGACATATGTAGGAAAGGGAAAGAAAACGAACTAATTCACCTAAAATATCATGTTCCTTCAACATTTCTTTCCTCAGATCTCTTTAAAGCAAAGAAACTATTGTCTGGGAAAATCCTTGTGCTTGAAAATTGCCATTCAACTTGTTAGAATGACCAGTGTTATTACTGAGAAAACAACTTCCCTGCAAACAGGTTCACACTGAGAAGAAAATAATGCAGAAATGTGGAATTGGCCGCCTCCGTCTCAGCTATCCAAGTTGAACAATATCTTATAGTAGAGGGAGGATTTTATTTTTCTCCATTAAAAAATGTTCTTAATGATTATTGAACAATCAAAACTTTATTTTTTGAGTAGCAATTGTTTAATCCTTGACTTTTCTCAACCTCACTACATTACACCTGAGTCATTTGAATAGCAGCTAGGAAAGAAGAAATCAGTTGCTTTCCTCAATTAATTTTGCATGTGCGTGACTTCCCAAGGAAAACTAATGCTCTTCCAGCTTATCTGAATAAAAAGCAGTCGGCATTGCACATTGTGCTCAACACCGCATACTAAGAAAAATAGAACTTTTGAGTATTAATAAATGAGAAAAGCCTATCAAACAGCCATCCAACAGTTTCAAAGGAATGCTTTTGAGATATTCAAAACATTTTTGACATTTGTTTAAAAAAAATGATGTACTCATTCACTGTGACAGCTGAGTGTGGATCCACCTCTTTTACACTTATTTGACATATAATGTTTTCTTTAAAAATGTATTTGTATTTTATTTCTATTCTTGGCAGTGCTGGAATCAAACCCAGGACCTTCCACATATTAGGGATATTCTATTCTTTGCCACTAAGCCATAAGTACAACCCAAGTATTACTTTATATGTATGTGTGCGTGTATATATATATATATGTACATATATATATATATATATATATAAATCCTAGAACAACTTTAAACTTTTTTGAATGTTGAATCTGCCTAGAACTGAGAAAGATTTTTTGTTTTGTTTTGTTATAAGCAAATATTGAAAGAATTTGCTGAATTGAGGCAACATGTTAAATACCTGGGTAGATGCAATTAAAATGTCTTACTATGATTAACCAAATCATCCTGTGTTTGGAAGTGATCTAGTCTCTAACAGAACTGTCACTATGACCATATAATGGAAAAAAGCCTTAAATAACTTTTCTTAGTGAACTTACTTGAATGTCATACTTTTCTAAACACCAAAATCAAAACCAGCATGTGGCAAGTTCCCAATTTACCTCCCTGATCACAAGGTATTTTGCAAAAGATTTTATAGTCACACAATTTGTTGAAAATAATACTCTTTATGAGTAATAAGCCTATCTATCTGCATTTCTCATTAATTTGACAAAAGTAAAGAGAAAACAGAAAACTAGTTGGAGTTTCAAGTTTTCCATTTGTCTCTATTTAAGACCAAGAGAGTTTTTACTGTGCAAAAGAACACATGCCTAATAGTGAAGGTGCATTTTAACATAATTCTTAGATATGAGTTAGCAGGAAATATATTAAAACAACTATCCTCAGCTGCCAAACACAAGATTAAAATTTGCTGATGGTTTATCTGTAAAGACCAATATATCTCCACAATTGAATTTCATCCATGAATTAGGAAAAAACTAGTTGGGAAATTTCTCAAAGAAGATCTAGTTTTAATGTTATCCACTAAGTCCTAACCCATTCTCTTGAGAACAGGCTTTTGTGCAATGACATCTCTGCTGATGAGCTAGACCCTGAGAGCCATTTAAATTCCACCTGACTCTCTTATTTCTCCTGTCCCATAGACTCATGCAATCTCAGGTGATGGATTGAGATTTATTCTGTCAGTCGGCAATAGCATTCTTGCCTGAGAATTTTACTTAAACTAAGAGAATATAGAAATCCATGGCACTCTCAGGGAAAGATCTTAAAACTAAGATTTTTTTTCTGTGATCAAGAACCTGTGAATAACAAATGACTTCTACCACTTGCAGGACTTCCTAATACCTTTCCTCTAGAAGACAAGGCCTGCCAGTCAATGAGATGTATTCTGTATGTTCATACAAGCACACACAATCTTGTCTGTGAATTACTCAATGTTCTTATTATTTCTGTTCAGGTCACTCCATCTAGTATCCAACTAGAGTGATAATGGTGACCCACAACTATTTCACAAATAGATTATAATAAAATAATAGCTAATAGCAGGTAAGAAAGAGAAGAAAGATAAAAATGTCAGTCATGAAGCTATTAATAACAGCCTTGAACCTTAAGCAGTTGTTCCCTGGAAATTGTTTTGCTAAAATGTTGAGTGGGTTTAATTGTTAAGATTCTGTTCTGTATTGGATTAAACAACAAGGCTTCCTCTAGTCTGCTTTAGTCTTTATGCCTTAATTGACACCCATGGCCAAGTAATTATGTGATTCAGTACAGAGAGTTTGTATAATCTAATCTTACATTTCTATTTTCTCTTTTATGAAAAAAAAATTTGGATCAGATATATTGCTCCACAGACTGTGTATGCATTATATGCAAGGGGTCCAGGTTCAATCTCTAGTGTCATATGCCATTCTTTACACTATCAGGGTATGGCCTCCCAAATAAACAAACACACACACATACACACAAAAATCAACCAATTAAGCAGTTAGGGGAAAACCAAAGGGCAACTGTTAAAATTCTTGTTTTTCCCTCTAGAAAAATCTAAGCACTGCCAAAGGTGATTTAAGCTTTCTTTCTATCAAACAGAAATTCTATTCAAATAATGAACTTCAATCAAATAGACAACAAAGTATAATGAATCTCTAAATTGCATTATTACCATCTAATGATAAGATTGTAATGTAGCCATGGATCAAGTGAGAGTGATGAGTTAATTTAGGTTTTTGCCAGAAATATGTGGATTAGCAAAAGCTGCTGAAAATGTAAATGAATCTTTTGTTCATTTATCTTGTACTACATTTTAATGATGTCAGATCTCACGTATTCATGAAGTCAGTAAAGTTAGTGCTCTCCATATTTATGGAAAAATGGGATTGAATATCAAAATAATGACAAGAGAGACTGGAAAGACAATAGAAAGGGTAGGGTACTAGCCTTGCATTGCTTGACCAATGTCTCTCTGGAGCCACTAGGAATAATTTCTGAGCGCAAAGTCAGTAGTAAGCTCTGCTCACAATCAGATGTGGTTCCTGGAAACAAAGAAAACTCCCAAAAAAGAAAAAGAAAAAAATGAAGCATTTAGACCTTCAAAATATGATTTATAAAATGACAAGAAATATCTGAGAATACTCCTTCCTAAATAAATATAACTTTTAAAATTCCCAAGACTATCAATATTCAGCAGAATATAAGAAAAGCAGCTATCCATGGAAAAAAGTTAGTTTCAGTCAAAATTTTTAAGATATCTTAATTAGCAATATATTTTACTTCCAAAGACTAGATATTTTTCTGCCAGTAAATTTACATTTTTAAGCAATAAATAATTTATACTTAAAGATTTCTAGAAGCAAAACTCACATTGAACCAAAGATAACAATAGTGGTAGAGATACGTTATGTTTTTCCAGGATATATAGCATGAAAATTGTTATATAAATATTTTATTTATGCATAGTTATTGTGCCCTATTAATTTACACAGCGCTCCCTACATGATTTATCTACATAATTTAAATGCCTTAATGTGGTATCTAAATGCATCAAAACTGTAATTAATTCTTTTTATATTTCATTTATTAATAAATGAACATTTCTATTTTGAAAATATTTACATTAGCACTTCATATTTTTGGAAATAAACTCTAATAAAATGTGCTTATTGCCCTGTAAAAGCTGTAAGGAAGTATTCAGAGGCACCAGAAGCACAAAATTCTTGTTTTCCTTTTACATTGTCCTACTCATGATTAAGATAAAGTGATATTACCTATCACTATTCCACTTTGTATTAGTTTTGAATATTACAGTCAAGGATATGAGGTCTAACACTCTCTGGGAAATCCATAAATCCTCCTCTAACTATTTGGTGGTACATTAAGGAATTATAAATTAATTATCTTATACCATGTATTCAAATGAAATATATATCATGTTTACCTAAGTTAATCCATATGATAAGCTCAGGAGGAGACAGAAAAAGACCTGGAGCCATGTTCTCACAGTACGTAAGATATTTACAAAGACCGATAAGATTTTAAGGTTGTGTTTTCTGTGTGAGATCTCATTTATGGCCCTTCTCACACAATATATTTTTTGTTCTGAGAGGAAGGATACTTTGAGGTCCTGAAAAATTTTGTACGTTTTTTTCATATGTGTTTTTGTGGTAGCCAAATCAATATTTAATAGTCCAGTTGAACCAATCACAGACTTTGCTAGAAAACTTTTACATTATCTAAAGCTTCTTATAGCCTAGTTTTAAGAGTAATAGCAATCTTTATCTCTAATTTACTTTCTCATTTTATTTCAGTTTTACTTTAGCTTTATAATGTATCTGGCATGTCTGTCATCTCATGGTGGGTGCTGAAATAGAATTTCCCAAAGCAATGCTTAAACAGAGCATGTCATGATAAGCAGTTCTGTTAAATGTTATTGTTTTCAAAATTAAATATAAAATTTTTGTTTCAGAAATTGTGCTATCAAGTAGGTTATTTTTTCTGTAGATATACATAATAATATATTAATAATATTTTCTTTTTTAATGAGAAATTTCTCTAAGATAGTTATGTTTTAAATAAAGGAGTAAGCCAATAAGTAAGACAATATGACTAGGTGAAACAGGCAAGGCTGAAAAACTAAGTTAACCTATCAAAATTACTAAACTGCATAGAGAGAACAGGTAAGTAATCAGCCTTCTACTACAAAGGCCCATAATAATCCCTTAGGGATCTTATACAGGATCACAGGTAAAGTATACCATGGAAAATCACTGACTCTAAAGGAAACATCCCATAACACTATTTTTAATGCCTTAACCTTACTATATTTAAAATAACCTCTCAGCTTTTCTGTCCACAGGCATTCTTGGATAAAAAGGGTGGACAAACTAAGATGGCATCTCGGGGCTCAGTCACACGAGATACCATACCCGGCTTGCACTACGAGAATGTCCCGAGAAAACTCTTTAACATACACTTTATTTCTAGGTTATACTTTCTTTTAGGATTTGAAGCATGTGACCAGTCAGACCACTGAAGCAGCAACTGTGATGTACAGACTTATACTACAGGACCTACTCATCGAACACATGCAAACAAACTAGCATTCCCTTGCTATTTTCTCCTCTTCTCACTACTTTCTTTTTCTTTTCTTTTCTTTTCTTCTCTTTTTTTCTCTTCTCCCTTTCTTTCTAATGTATTTTCTCTTTTCTTCTTTCCTACCCCTTCCATATATTTTCCCATCCCCCCCTTTGGAAATCCAACAATCCCTTCACCCCTCAATCCCATCCAGACCTCCCACCATATTGAAACTCTTCACCCTTAGTTCTTAATCCATTAGGCATCAAGACTGACCTCCTACCCCCAATGAACCAGCACCCAGCACCCAAGCAAAGGGACACCCAGTCAAACCCACAAGAAAAGGCAACCAACTCCCCTGAAGGCTCATGCTGCACGGACCTCCATACCAAATCCCCTTATGGTGGACTGTTACTTGAAACTGGACTTAGCTCTAAAAGTATCCCCAATGCAAGAACTCTTACAAGACCTCCCTGCTGCAAATCCTTTGCCAATCTCAAGAAGGTCAGGGGGAGTGATGGAAAGGCGCCTGGGAACCCACACACCACAAGAAAATCCCAAAAGACAATGGGGAAACCTACACTTCGAACATAAGTATAAGACCGGTATTGTACCACTTCTTTACCTGCTTCTCCCCAAAAGTAAGGTAGTCTTATGCATCACATGGTTCCTTTAATTATTTTAATTCATTTTTTTAAACGTTTGTTCTACATATACATATGTGAGCACATATAATTTTATTCCTATTTTTATCTTGTTTGGATATGTGACCTGTTTCAGTTTTCTTCTCTGTCCACCCCCAAATGCATCGACAATATTAAGTAGTACTATTTCTCCCTGAAAAGGCACACTAAAAAAAGGGGGAATCTTACACATAAAAAAGAGCTCTTATCTACTAGAGATAAGAACTCATGCTTGTTTACAATACAGGGATATCTCCCACCTTGAAAATATGTCACGCGGACCCAACTTAGACCTCAGGTGATTAGACACCACCTGTCCAGCTTTGAACCCTGGATCCCAGACATAGAATCGACAGTCTTCACAACAGCTACAGGAAACAAATCCTAGCCGGGACATCCTTAATACCACTGGGCCATCAAAAGTGCTAGCTCTAATATGATATCCTGACAACAAAGAAAATGGGAACAACTTGAACTAAGAACAGGTTATCCTACCTCACCAGCTAACGACAAGACAAAATCAGACTTGTCACCCTTTGGTCGGTCCAGAAGCCAAGATCATGGTTTACAGATGACTGGCTGCTAGAACCATGACTGGACTGAATATAACTTGAGACCAATAAAAAAGCCCTAGTCTAGGGTTTGAAATAGGACCCGCACAACCACCATAATCCCCAGTTCCAAAGGTCTGGCAGAGACAATCGCAACGAAATGGGGCTTCTGGAAACACAATGAAAGATGCTATCCTAGGTTCCATCCTGGGATCACTGCAAAGACCATGACCACCAACCACAGAAGATGGATTAAAATGACACTGAGGGAACAGAACTTCTAGAACCACAAAGAAAGACTTCATCATAAGACCCACTCCTGGACCTGTGCAGATACTGAGATCTCTAGATACTGAGGTCTTATTTCATCACCCAGGATGGAGCAAAAGTTTTCCAAACACCACGAAAGCACCACCGGTAGAGTAAATGAACCTGAACGGAGTCTATAGTTAATCCCATGACAATATACCCCAAGGGTGGAGAAACCCCATAGCGCTGAGGCCAAGTGAATTCCTTTTCAAATGACCCCAATATTTACTGTGCCAGTGCAGGAGGGGAAAAAAAGCAAAAAGCACAAAACATTTTTTTATCTTTTATATATTATTTTTTCTTCCTTTATTATTATTATTATTATTATTATTATTATTATTATTATTTACTATCTACTTTTTGTTGATTTCTTTGTTTTGGTGTGGATATTGAAGTTGTTGTCCCCATTTATATTTATATTGGTTTTTTTTTCTTCTTTTTTTCTTTTCTTTAGGTGCTCCGCCATGTTTTTTAACTCAAGACCATGGCTTTTTTTGTGGTGCCTATCGTTATCACTGGAGTGCTCACTGGATATTTGACACTTCTTTTTGTACTGTTGGGGTGTTTCACCTTTTTTTTCTCCTTCATCTCTCAAACCGACGATGAGAGCCTCTAGAAGGATTCCGCCCATTTTCGGCCTATTAGACTTTTACCGCAGTTTATTACTTTTATCTTCTTCAAATAAAACCACATAACTTGAACTATATAGTCCTTCCTCCCAGTTAGAGGGGAAAAATAAGGGAGGCACCAAGACCAAGACTACTAAGTAGTAACCTAGGTACAGAGGGAACCATATATTCTTGCAGCCCCAGGGGTGAGGGAGGAGGATATGGGAGATAGGACGAACTCGGAAGTGTAGGGAGGACAAATCGGTGATGGGAACCCCCCTGATTTTATGTAAATATGTACCTATAATATTATTGTCAACAATATGTAAACCACTATGATCAAATTAAAATTATATTAAAAAATTACTAAGCTGCATGAGGAGTAATACTTATAAACATTATTTGGATACATTTCCATTGAGAAGTTGACCAGAAAGTGTATGTAGTCATCTGAATTCATCACCAATTATGTCAAGTGATTTTAGGCCCATCGCAAAAGAAAATGCAGAGCAAAGATATGGCCTTTTATCTGGTAATGACTCAGTGTGAATGTATACTCACAACACACTTAAGCTTTTTAGAAAGTTGTCAGAGAAGGTCACAGGTTAAACAAATTTTACAATGACTCTTTCCACCAAACTCAAGATCTTTCAGTTGAAGCAACTTTGATTCAAAACAAATTATTTTCCCAGTGTATAGAGAAATTATAATAAGATGATAATTTTGAGAGAATGTAGAAAAAAATACAGGTACTTTATAAAGTACCTCAAAACTCATAGAAATTTTTTTCTTTACCCTTGGGCATTTGGGTAGCACTCATTGCTATAATACTAAATTTTATATAAGATAAATTTACCTCAGTTCATTATTGTTTATTGTTGGAAATCTAATGGAAGATACCGACCAATTTGCTCCATAAAACCTAAAAATGTATTTCAAATTATTTTAAAATTGCATTTTACAAAGTAAATTTTGTTTTCTGCAAAATAGCCTAGAACCTTTATCTAAGGCTTATTTGCGGTAGTTAAAGAGGCAAATTTCATTTCTCAGTTATTCACTTTTATGCAGTTCACTGAGGTATAGATTTTTCAGCTAAATATAACTCTCAGAAATATATTCTGCCACCAACTTTCATTATTTCAAGACAGAGAACACTCTGTCTTATAAAGCAGTAATGATAAAAATTAAATTAGGGATACTTTAAAGATTTCCATTATCATGTTTTATACTGATTTTTAGCAGATTGACATGCTGAGAAGGGGTCCATATCTGATCAGGGGTCCACTATTTGTGGCTATTACTCCAAGGAGTAATTCATTCACTCAGTCAAATGTAGTCATTAATGACTCAGTCACTCTTTGAGACAATTGAGATGCACCAGTGAACAAAATACATAAGGATATTGGTCTTATTAATATATATTCTAACAAGGAGTGATTGAAAATAAAGAGGCCAAATAAATACAAAAATCACAGTCTATGTTAAATGTTCAGAATTTACTATGGAAAATAAAAATTAGAACAAATAAAGAAGGCGGAGAGTAAGAAAAAGGGAAGTTTGCTACCTTAACTTTATTGTTCATTGCAGATGTTATTATTAGAGTGACATAGAAGAGTAAGAGGCTAATGGAATAAACCTCGAGAATATCTCAGAACTGAACTGTATAGACAGAAATAAAAATCAGTTCAATAGATTCCAGTGTGGGACATTTATGGGACCATTCAAAGGTGAGGAGGATGTGTTTTGTAGAAGGAAAGAGGAGAGAAATAAATACAGTGAGAAACATTTGAAGGGATCGTTCGAACGTGTGAGTTAGGTTACATGAATTACATGAATTGGTCTGTTGAGTACACCCAAAACAGGGGCTAGGGAAGAGAGAGGGAGAGGAGTAAAAAGACATCACTGTTGTCTAAGACCAAAATGATAGAAACTTATATTAAGATGGTACCTGTGAAGATAATGAGAAATAGTGGAATGCATCAAGTAATGGGTGAGGCCAGTGTGAATGGGAAAATATTGAAAATGCAATTTGGAATATGTTTCTTTATTTATTGGTTTGTTAAATGTGTGCATGTCCCATACTCTTTTGTTAATTTTGATTTTTTAATTTTTAAAAAGAGATAGAATAAGGCATTTGCCTTGCATGCAGCTCATACAAGACGAATGATGATTCGAATCCCGGCATCCATATAGTCCCCCTTGCCTTCCAGGAGCGATTTCTGAGGGCAGAGCCAGGAGTGACCCTTGAACACCACTTGGTGTGACCAAAAAAAAAAAAACAAAAACAAAAACAAAAAAACTAAAAGAATTAAATAAAATTTTAATGTAATTTAATTTTTATTTTATTAATTTTTATTAATTATTTTACAAGAATCTAAAGTAGATACAGCCACAAAGTTGGGATATTGAAGGGGTGATATTTAAAATCATAACTATAGATTAGTTTCATCAAGTTATTAATCATGTTCAGAAAAGATAAGAAATCCAAATTGAGTAATGTTAACAAGAGGGGGGGCAGTTGCATGTGTGGGGACAAGGTATTTGTAAATTTCTATCCTCTTTTTATTGCCAACCAAAAGTACTCTAAGTCCACTTCCACTACTAAAGTCTAGAAGAAAATAAAGTCCTCGATTCTTCCCAAGTAGTCTAATTTTCGCTAATATCTCTAGCATTCTCTTAATGGATGGGGTAGATTTCCCTTTCTGTCTGAAGCCATAGTAGCCCAATATCACATTATATACCCTTAAACAGAAACAAAACCTTCCACAAGTTAACCTTCTCAGACTGCAAAGTTTGTTTCAGATTTATAGATTCTAGACCTCATGGCTTCAAGGCACTGTGCAATACCTCAAAATTTCACAGTAGTGTCAGTCCAGTAGTATTACAGAAAATATGAATAGAAAATTGCATAAAAATCTACTAAGCTCAGTGAGCCTAGAGAGTAACACTGAAGTATCTACTAGTACCATCCATAGCCCAGTAAATCATTAGCCATTGATTTTTGTAACACCATAACGCAACATCACAATTATTTTATATTGACCTTTCTTAATTTAAGTTTTGATCATCCTTTTGCCTTTAGGTTGTAACAAACAATATGAAGAAAATTTGTTTGTGCTTGTCGGCTAAGGTGGTGGGTGGAAAATTGGGGACACTGATGAAGGGAAGGTGACACTGGTGGTGAGATTAGTGTTTTGACATCGAATTCCAAAAATGACTGTATTTTGAATAGCTTGATAAATTATGGTGTTATAATAAAAACGTTAAATGATCTACAAATATTAAAAAGAAATTTAAGGGGATGGAGAGATAGCATGGAGGTAAGGCGTTTGTCTTTGTCTTTCATACAGAAGGATGGTGGTTCAAATCCCGGCATCCCATATGGTCTCCAGTGCCTGTCAGGGGCGATTTCTGAGCACAGAGCCAGGAGTAACCCCTGAGCGCTGCCAGGTGTGACCTAAAAACCAAAAAAAAAAAAAAAAAAGGGGGGGGGCCTAGTGGAAGGATCACATAGTACTGGAAGGGAAGAGACATATTAAAATTAAAACAGTTAAATTTGGAAGATATTCAACTTCAACTTAATTATTGCATATTACTATTGTTCCATCACAGTTTACTAAAAAGTATCCTACTCATCAGAGAAACCAAAAATCATCAAACTGAAAAAGTACTAACTTAGTGAATATTATAGAAAGTGCAATTAACGCAGTGTTCTCATATGTAGTAGGTACAAATATGACTTGTTGAAATAAAATCTATTTCCGAGATGCAGGCTATGGGATAAGCCACTTTCTGTGGCTGAGGGAAAGTTCTAAAGAAAAACAGATCTGCCCTCAAATGACTCAGTTCAGGGATGACACATAATACTTCACTCAGAACTACAAACCCAACCCAGTCAAAATAAAGAAAGGGGCCAGGGGGCCGTGCGGTGGCGCAAGAGGTAAGGTGCCTGCCTTGCCTGCGCTAGCCTTGGATCCCCCAGTGTCCCATATGGTCCCCCAAGCCAGGAGCGACTTCTGAGCGCATAGCCAGGAGTAACCCCTGAGCATTACCGGGTGTGGCCCCAAAAAAAAAAAAAAAACAACAAAAGAAAGGGGCCAGGAAATAACATCGTACTTATTCTCAGAAAGAGCTGATGGGAATGTGTTGCAGACTTCAGCGCCTGCAAACAGATTCTTCGTGGAGTTTGGGAATCCTTCACGGGGAGAGAGTGGGTACACGAAATGGCGAAAAGATGGAACAATTTTGTAGAAATGAAATGAGACCACACAGAATGCATGGGGACTTGCGTCTAAAAAGACGAAGACAAATTTATTTTTTGAACTGGGCTGCTTTTAAGGTTTGAGGTTTGGAATGCAGGGTGCAAATTCTTGACATCAAAGAAAATGGGAAACAGAACGAAAAACCATGGATAAAATTTGCACATTAAAGAACCGATACTGAAGCTGAAAAGAAGTTTTGTTTTGAGTTAGTTTTGTTTTGGGTAAGCAGGGGGAAACAGGTAATTTTCAGGGAAGTGGGAAGAGAGAGAAATGTTTTAGAGTTTTTGGGGGAAAACTGAAAGTTGTTTTACTATGAGCTAAGTTTTTGGAAAAACCTGATCTTGGCGCCAAGGTAGCAGAGATCACAGGAGTGTTGTTTAGTGGGAGACTTTTGGCGGGATTTGTACTGTCCTTCTTTGTTAGAAAGAATTACTAAGGCTTGACCTGATTTTTAGTAATGGTTAAAAATAAAGAGAGAGATAGTTACAGCCACTTTAGAATTATGGCCAAACAATCCACGCAAAGGGTCAACTGATTTTGAATGCTCTAAGCGGGCCTTTTTGGCAAATAATTCTTTTTCAGGAGTGCAACACTATTTAATGTGTGCCCTTCCTGAGTGAGGCGCAACAGGAATGCTTCCAAATATTAGGTATTAGGAGGGAATTTTTACTTAAGTAAACATTTTAGGATTTGTCATTATTTATTCTTACAAAACTCTATTTTCTTCTCTCCCCTATTTCTTCTTTCCCCCTTATTCCTCCTTCCTTTGTTTCTTCACTCCCTGCCTTTGTTCTGCTCCTACTCTATTATTATTACTTGCAATATATAACCTAATGTACTATAGTTATGTATATGACAAAAACCTATGCCTCATAATTATTTGAACCATGCTGACCCTCTTAGTGAGTCTTCTCATTGTCAGCTGAATCTGACTTCCATCATCCATCACATAAAAAAATAGGACGTGAATGTCACTACTGACAATGAGATCACATTCTTGAGGTATAGTTCAACTATACCTTGAGGTATAGTTGCAATGTGACATTTTTTTAACAAAGTATTTCAGAGAGAGTTTGGTTTCTGGAGCTATTGCAGAGAAGAATGTCAGATCTATGTCTGAGATCTAGGGTCCGAGGTTGGATGGTCGCCGTCTAATTACTTGGAGTCTAAGTTAGGACCACATGACATATGTTCAAGTTGGGAGGCGCCCCTGTATTGTAAAATGTATGAGTTCTTATCCCTACTATATAAGAGCTTGTTTCTATATGTAATATTTCTATTTTTTTAGTATGCCTTTGCAAAAAGAAATGGTGCTATATTATATTGCTGGTGCATTTTGTGGTGAGTGTGTCAGGGTCCATCATCTCTGTGCCCTGGTTTTAACCTGAGCTTGTATCCCAGGCAAGACTTTTTCTTATAGGTTTTTGTACCAAGCAGAACCAAAACAGGTGAAGTAAAGGAAAAGAAGAAAATAAAAATAAGACAAAAAATATACATATATATATATATATACACTCACATATATATGGAAATATATATAAAGAAAAACATATATAAAGGAAATATATATGTATTTATATATTTATATATTACATATAGAATATCTATATAAATCACATATATAAAGGAAAAATAAATAAAAATGAGTTTAAAATTAAGTGAACAAAGTGATGCAGGAGACTACCTTACATTTGAGGACAAGCAGGTTAAGAGGTAATATAATAGAAGTCTTCAACTTATAAAGGAAATATAGGCTTCCCCATTGTCTTTTGAGATACTCTTGCAGGGGGTGGAATCCAGGGCACATTTTCGTCACACACCCTGGGCTTGTTGAGTTTGAGAAATGATTTGCGGCTGGATAATCCACTTTGCTCACAATCAAAATTATTTAATTAAAAAAAGTATTTCAGAAATATATTATCAGATATGACAAAGATATCCCTACATCCTGCAAAATTAATCTACAAAGCACTGCAAAAATAATCTTAAAACAGTTCTGATCTTGTCATCATTTTGCCAAACCCAACATATTTTATTTTCTAGCAAGATGCCCAATGCTCACCATAATTTAGCCTTAATTCAGTTGTCTGGAAAAACTTTCCATCATTTTAATGTTGTATTTAAGGTTGTAATGACTGACTGGTCCTAAATATGACTGACATTTCCTAACTCCATAGGATTAGTCATGCTGTTTTCTGTGCTGACATTCTTTTGTTTCCAAATTTATGTCAATTATTGAAGAAAATCAACTAAAAGTTTGACAAACTGTCAATCCCCAAGCCCCTTCATTAGCCCTAAGAAGAAATCCTATATAAATCCTATAGTTTATACTAAATCGTCTGTATTTATAAATGAATCAAACTAAACTAATCTATAATGTAAGGGGGGGAATCAAACATTAGCATGATTGTAAAAATTATGAGCACAATTGCTCAAGGGACATCCAGATTTCCTTTACAGCAAAAGGGAAGTATTTTGGGAAAAGATTTGTGATTCTTAATATTCTAGGGAAACTCTTATGAGAAATATACTATTTCTAGAGAATATATTATAAGAAAATATAATATATTATGAGAAAAAACTAGAGTCAATTAAAATTATTCCTTATAACATTACACTGTCAACTAGAATAAGAATTCTCTTCTTGGGGCCTGAGAGATAGCATGAAGATAAAGCATTTGCCTTGCATGCAAAAAGATGATGGTTCGAATCAGGCATCCAATATAGTCCCCTGAGTCTGCCAGGAGCAATTTCTGAGCATAGAACCAGGAGTAACCCCTGAGCGATGACCCAAAAAACAATAAACAAAAAAAACAAACATAAAAAAGAATTCTCTGCTTACTTTTAATCCTTCAATGAAATTGTTCTGTAAAAAAAATGTATCCACACACATGATCAAACCTTTAAAAGTATGAAAAGAATGAATTCAAAACTCATTAATAATAAACACTCTCATTAAATTAAGTATCAATGAACACATTCTCAATTTGATGAGGATTATTTGTCAAAAGTTGTTTTTTATTCTTAATGGTAGAAAACAACACATTGTCACAATAATCAGTTTTAATAACATTGTATTGCTACTCGAATGTTTTTCAACTTTATACTGGAAATTCTTGATAAAGTAAGAAAAGGAAATAAAAGGTAACCCAGGAAGGAAGAAAGACATACAACAGTGATTTTTCTTCCAGTCACAAAATGTTCTATGTTGGAAATCTTAAATAAGTGAAATCATTTTTAAAAACAGGAAATAAGTGATTATAGCAAGTTTGCAGCTGTAAAATTCAAGTTTAACATAGAGAAGTGAGTTGTCAAATATCTGTCATGAGTGGAATATAAAGAAACATAGCAAGGGAGATCTGGAGAGTCAGCCTACAGAACTGAGTTTTCCAGGTAGTGGGAACTTGATGGGCACCGTGAGACACTGGTGAAAGGATGCTGACAATGCTGGTGGTGGGTGTGGTGTTGGCACACTGTAGATCTGAAGAATTATTAGTAACAGTATTGCAGCTCCTGGTGCCTAAAGAAAAATTAAATGCAGGGGGAATAAATTGCTTTCCTATATCCCAGAAATGAACAAATAGAATAGCAAATTAAAACACTATTACTTTCACTAATGGACTCAAAGATAAATATGCTATAGATCAGGTAAATATATATACTATCTAAATAAGTTGAACAAAATATAGTGATTAAAGAAAGCAAAGAAGAGGGGCCGGGCGGTGGCGCTCGAGGTAAGGTGCCTGCCTTACCTGCGCTAGCCTAGGAGACGGACCGCGGTTCGATCCCCCGGCGTCCCATATGGTCCCCCAAGCCAGGAGCGACTTCTGAGCGCATAGCCAGGAGTAACCCCTGAGCGTCACCGGGTGTGGCCCAAAAACCAAAAAAAAAAAAAAAAAAAAAAAAAAAAAGAAAGCAAAGAAGAGCTAAATAAATGTGAGATAGTACATATTAACTGTTCTCCTGTTGATCCTTTCATTGATCTACAGATTTAATGAAATCCCAATAAAAAATCCCAGATATGCTTTTACTAACCATCACCAAGGTGATTTTAATGTATATAAGGGAGAACAAAATGCATAAAAAAACAACACACAAAAAAGTGATTGGCAAATTTAGAATAGTAAAATAATCTAGACATATACTAAAAACTACATTAATCAAGCTAGAACAGTTTTTGTGAAATAGATAATAAAATAAAATATCTTATAAATTTGATAAAATAAAATATAGGGGAAAAACTTTATAAATAAAGCTGCTGCTTGACTAAGACGTAAATATTATACAATTGTGCAAATTTTCCTGCATCTGTAACAAATGGTGCTTGCATGACTTAATCCATATGCTAAATTAATGTACTTCATAAAAATTTTTTAAATAATTTTTATTGTGACCAACGTGAATTACATATCTTTCACAGTAATATTTTAGATATATAGTGACATTGAATCAGGGGCATTTCCACCACCAGTGTTATCCTCTCTCCCACCCTGTTCCCACCATGTAGCCTAGATCCCCCTCCCCTCTTTACACTCCCCTCCAGCTGGGGCTGGTAGTATAAGTGGTCCCCTCTATGTCCAGCTTGTTGTAGATTGGAGATTGATTCTGTTGTCATTGACTTTGGGTTTGGTGTTTAAGTCTGATCATTTCTTTATTTCTACTCAATGTTCATTTGACTGTTTGGTCTTGGTACCATTCATTTTTCCCCCTCAATTTATGAGGCAGAACAAGATGATTCAAGTGATGTGGTTTTGTTTGAAGGAAGAACAAAAACAAAAATAAAAAAGGGCAAAAAACCAGGAGGAGTCCATCTAGGGGTTATAAATATCAATTTAAAAGAAGAAAGGGAAAAAGGAAGAAAAACATAACAAAAAGATAAAAAATACAAAACAAACCAAAAAAAGACAAACAAGAAAATAAAACAAAACAAAAAAAACTACAATGACCAAAAATATCAAACAAAAAACCTGAAAAGCACCACAGCAATAAAGACAACAACCAAACAATAACCACAATCCCAGGAAAAAAAATTGTGCTTCTTTTTTTTTTCTTTTCCACAGGCACAGTAAATATTGGGGAGATTTGAAAGGGAATTCCCTTGGCCTAAGAGATACAGGGTTTCTCCTCCCTTGAAGCAAACTTCATAAAATTAATTTAAAATTTATCATAGACTGACAGTTATATGTGAAATTATAAAAATTTCAGAAGATAACATAGGGCTTGTAGCATGGTGGTGTCTGATTAAATGTAACACATATTTGGTCATGTTTCTGTTTCTTCAATTTCATGAAAAAGCCTGAAGTTGCTCTTCTAAAGTTTTAGAATAATTCACTCATAAATCTATCTGGGCTTGGGCTTTATTTAAGGCAGATATTTTATTACTATTTCAATGTCCTCGGTAGTAGTCAGTTTAGATGTTCCATTGCTTCTTGGCTCAGCCTTGGTAAGTTATAGAAGTCCAATAATTTGTTTATTTCCTAGAAAGAAATATGGATGTTCCTCAAACAATTGGAAATTGAGCTTCCATACAACTCAGAAATTTCACACCTTGGAAAATATGTCAAGGGCCTGAAAGTCCAATGCAAAATTTAAATATCTATATTCTTATGTTCTTTGCAGCTCTATTCAAAATAAACCAAACCCAGAAACAACCCAAGTGCCCAAGAAGAGGTGACTGGATAAAGAATCTTTGATACAAATACACAGTGGAATACAGTTTGGCTATAAGGAAAGATGAAGTCATCAATTGATGCTCATGACTAGAAAATATCTCAAACTATCATGTTGAATAAAGTTAGTCAGGGTGTGTGGGACAGACACAAAATGATTTTTTTCTAAGTGGGTTATATAGAATCATAGTACAGGAATAACATGTCCTAAAGCAATAGAAATAAAAAGGATGTGAACTGGTCTTCAGTAGAAAGCTGGCCAATGGGGTGGAGGAATAAAGAAAGAAATACACTATGGTGGAAGGAAAAATTTTCTGCCATAGAGGCAGGTAGGTGGGCTACAGTGAGAATCAGGAAAAAAACTGGGATTTAGGTGGAGGAAAGTGGACGCTGGAAAAAGGATTACTGTTGGAACTTTGTGTGCCTGAAACTTAATCATGAATAAATTTGTAATTGTGTAATTCAGGATTATTAATTTAAAAAACTACCTACAAATATCTGTAAATGTATGTTATTTCCAGCCTATTAATAAATGCCCAAAGACTGAAGCACCCAAATGTCTTTTATTAGATTAATTGATAAATAAAATTTAACTCATCAAACAATGGAATTTTATGTAATTTTATTAAGAACTATTAAGCTATGAAAAGATTGAATCATTTTAAATACACATTACAAATTGAAATAAATCAATCAGAAAAAATACATTTATTTGATTTAGACTATAACAGGTTCTGAATATGACAAAACAGTAGAGGCAGTAAAACAATCAGTAATTTCCAGGTAGAAGTGTAAAGAAGAATAGAGCACAGAGAAATTTTTGCCAGTGAAAGGATTCTTCATAATATTATAATTATGTATATGTGTCATTATAGATTTTTTCAAATTTATAGCTATCACTTCCTATAATACCAGTTATAAATGTTGAATGAAGTGTCAATGTAGTAAGCAATGACAAAAGATGGTACCATTATGATGAATGATATTGAGAGATGCTATGAGAGTGTAGGGGTAAGAGGGAGGCACATCAAAATCTCTACCATCCTCAAGATTTTGTTATATACATCAATAAATTTCTTTATCATTACTGCTGACAGTAATGTAACAGAAAAAAATTATCAAACTATGGCAATGACAGAAAAAAAATACTGGCTCAGTAACTTGAAAAATACAATGAATGCAAGGTCTAGGAAATCATTGTGTCTCCTGCATCCCTCTTCATTTCTTGGACTTCCTATTATCTCTGTGGCCCCCACTCTTAAAATCAGACCTTCTTGATCTGGTAGCAGAGGGGATTACATGGCTAAGGTCAATTCCAAGTAAATATCCCATTCTGTAGAATCTATCTCTACTGTTTCCTTGCCCTGTATATTGCCTTGGGTGAGCAGTACATATTTCTAAGAGTTATAAGAAGGAATCTCAAATTAGCATCAAATTTAATGATTTACTAGAATAATTCATAAGAAGTCACTCAAATCATTTCTTTTCATGTTTATGGTTTATAACAGTGAATGGACAAAAGTTGAAACAAAGAAAGAGAACCCAATAGCAATAGCTGGGGAGTGGTTTACACTGAAATTTACACTTGTCCTCTTCCCTGGGACTAACAATCAATGGAGTATGACGATACAGATTGTGTCCTGCCAAGCAGCCTTTGCTCTCTGGAGGAACTTGATCACACTTGTATGCAAAATCTTAGTCTACACTACTACACTCCCCAGTTCCTCTGGTGGTCAGGGTTGGTATAAAATAGTTCAATGTCATCATTAGTCTTCAACAATCAAAGAGACAAAGATGCCCTAAAAGACAAGACATTTAACATCAAGAGACTGCATAGATTGAGTTTATGGCAAAAAACACACCTTGAGAGATCAGCCCAGCTTTTGTTTTGTTTTTGTTTTTTGTTTTTTGGGCTACACTCAGCTCACTGATGCTCAGGGGTTACTCCTGGCTAAGCCCTCAGAGATCGTTCCTGGCTTGGGGCATCAAATGGGATGCCCGGGGATCAAACTGTGGTCCTTCCTAGGTCAGCGCATACAAAAAAATGCCCTACCACTTGTGCCACCAGTCCAGCCCCATCCAGCCCAGCTTTTTAGGGAGAGAGACCACATGTTGTGGAGCTGACAAGTTTCTCCCAGGATAAACTGAATTTAAAGTTAGCCAGATTCTGGAAACAACCAAGATTTCCTTCAATAGATGAATGGCTAAAAAAAAAAAAAAACTGTGGTACAGATACACAATGAAATATGCTGCAGCCATCAGAAGAGATGAAGTCATGAAACTTATCTATATGTGGTTGTACTTGGAATTATGCTGAGTGAAATAGGTCAGAGGGAGAGAGATAGACACAGAATAGTATCACTCATCATGGGTTTAAAAAAAAAATTAAAGACATTATTGTAATAAGGCCCAGAGACAATAGAGTTAAGGACTGGAAGGACTGGCTCACAATTTGAAGCTCACCATAAAGAGTGGTGAATGTTGTTAGGGAAATAACTAAACTAACAACTAGTTAGTTGTTTAGCATGAGAATGCTAAGGAATGAGAGAAGTAGAATGCCTGTCTCAAATACAGGCAGGGGTGGGGATTTGGGGGGGCATTGGTGGTGAGAATGTTGCACTGGTGAAGGAGGGTATTTTGTTTATGACTGAAACCCAGCTATAATCATTCTTGTAATCATGGTGCTTAAATAAAGATTTTATATATTAAAAATAAATAAACAATAAAGTTATTAGGTGGTTTTTCTACTTGATGCTCATGGGATAGTGAAGTGCTGGAAATTGAACCTGGAACTCCCACATGAAACTATGCACTCTAGCCTTTGATCTATCTGCCTGTCCCATAGCATTTTAGTTTCTAAAATCAGGCTTTGCCCATTTACTTCTATGTTTTATAAAATTATAAGTAAATAAACTTTCATTAATTCTTTTAACCAATAATAAAAGATGTTATTTTCTTTACCCCAAATTTACTTGAGTGTAAAGAATGAATGAAGCACAACTTACAAATTGATGTTCAAATTTTATCAGTGTTTGATAAACAGGTCCTGTGTAATGTTAGGTAATCAATGAAATTATTGAAAAAATTAGTCTGCGCAGCTTTTGTAGTATTTAACTATTAAGTGGTATTTACTATGACATTTGGAATTTTCACTCTAATTCAAAAACTGAGTTCACATTGTCTTCAATCGAAGTAGCAACCCACTATAACATCAACAGTTTTTAGAGGTTTCTGAAAAAGCCTCATGTCAAATACCCCCTTTGTTTCCATTTAAGGCATTCAAAGAAAATGGAAACTGGTCTTCAACAGAGTAATGGTGTATATCCCCTTGATTTGAAGAACTGAATTATATTAATTCAATCCACTTCTGTTAATAATGTGACCTCAACAGATATGACCCCTACTAGAAACAATCTTCTGGAGATGATGTCTATGTCAAGATTACCAAACTACATCTCAGATTCATGCTGAAACCTACATTAAATGTGGAGTTGTTTTTTTAGTGGGTTGAGACATTGAACCTTAACTTGATCAAATTTAATAATGTTCTTGCTCCTCTAAGTTTGACCCATGGAAGAGCTGAACTGATGCATATAGGACCAGCTCCTTGCATATAGTTTTCAGTGCCCCTAGGTACACATAGCTAAACGTCTTGATTTAACCATTTAAGGAAATCTGAGACATCAGTAAGCTACTGGAAGTAAATTAAATATAGTGACTAGTTAGTGCAAAGGGCTAGAACATATGCTTTACAAGTGGGAGACTCATATTTATTGGTTCTATTTATTTCCCTTTTTTAATATGCTTTCATTGCTATAATTTCCTTCTCAACATAGCTGTTTCTGAAACACACAAAAAGTTTTCATTTTCATTTCATACAAAATATTTTAAAATTATTTTTAATATTTTTCTTTAGTCTATATATTACTTAAATGCACTAATTAATCTCCATGTATTTGGAAATTTTTAAGTTATTTTACTTATTATTATTTAGTTTAAATTTGATTTTTTAAAAAAAACTCTATTGTAGCCTGGTAGCAATATTCCATGATCTTTATTCTATCTAATTTAAAATGTGCTTATAGCCAAATATGTGATATGACTTTGTAGGAGATAAATCCTCACACTGCTATAGTTGGATGAAGTCATCTATAGATATCAAATATATCCAGTTGAAGTCAGTTATTTTCTGACTAACTGCTGGATCTGTCAATTTATAATAAGGGAATGTTGGATCCTCCAACTATAATAGTGCATTAATGTATTTCTCTTGCACTCATCTATTTCTTCCTAATGTACTTTGATGCATATTTCAAAATTACTTTCTCTTACTCTTGTCATATTTATTAGAATATTTTAATTCAATGCTTAGTGTTAGAACCCGTGGAACTGGAGGTAGAAAGCATAAAAGTGTGAGGGAACTATGACTTATTTCTGCTAGCATTTATAACTCTTCGACATATCTATGTTAGGCTTTCCGTAACTCTTCCATTATAATTCAAGTTTTTATCCTGAACTGAATCCTACACAAATTTCTCCTAGTGCTATCCTATTCCACTAATCATAATTCCTTGCAATTAGCACTTGAATTCTTCATTTTGGGGTACCGTGCTTTTTGTATTGACTTAACTTCACTTATGACTTATGAAGGAATTTTTCTAATAAAGCAACTTTTTTATCATATATCTTGAGAGCCCCATAAAAACATACTGTTGACTTTTTTCTAAATAGATGTGTGTACTTTCATTCCTAAATTGAATGATCAAATACCAGTTATATTCTGTTCTCCAGATTTTCTTTAAATGTTTAGCTTTAATTTTCAGTGTTTTCTGGAAAAAGTACAGTAGTATCTGAATAAGAGTTCATACTGTGTTTAATATTTTGGGGTTAATAAACTCAAGAATATGACATACCAATAAAGTAAAATCATACTAATTAACAAATAGTACCACAACAGCAAAAACAACAAAATTTAATGTAGTATTTGAGGGGTTCATAAATGTTTGACTTAAATATTCTGCTCTGGGATTGTGTTTGTTTTTATTGTTTAAAATTGACATATGATTTCATTAAAAAACATTTATTATAGTATATTAAGAAGAAAAATCTGAATTTTCCAAGAACTTGGAAAATTTCTTGATAATTTTATATTCTACTTTTTCCTTTGGCCTCCTTTGTTTGGTCTTTCTATATTCTCTATACAATCCTTTAAAATTAATACGATCACATTTACTTATCACAACCAAAATTCATGATTCCCTCTGCCAAAGATACTGCCACCTCTAAAATATAATACTCCTCAGGAAGCAGAAGATAAACTAAAGAAGAAAAACTGGTGGCAGGGGAGTTAGGAACAAATTATTCAAAGAAAATCATTGTAACAGCAGAACATTCAAGAATTGATTAGAATCATGAGGTATTGAATCCAAGTTTCTTTTATTTTAAAACCCAGCTTATTCCATTGTTTTCTTTGGTTTGCAGCAGAATCCGTCCTCCAACTTTACTTACTAAAGTAGAATGAATACATTCATAAGATTGATCTGACTAACACAAAGAACTATGTAACTGAAGCCTGTAAATAATTGTCAACCAGATGACTTTTTGAAAGTCCAAAGAACACAGTGCAGTTTTGTTTTGCTTTATATAGTCATTGTAACTAAAGTACACTTAGATCTTAAAACTTTGCTTTAAGATAAGCGTTTATAATATTGAAAGGAGCTTCCTTGGTTCATTTGTTGTTGTTTTTTGTTTTTGTTTTGTTTTGTTTTTATATGGGAGTGCACACTGGGCAGTACTCAGTGGTTACTCGTGGCTCTGCCCTCAAGAACCTCTTGTGGTAGGTTCAGTCATATGGGATGATGGAAATCCAACCTGGGTTGGCAAAATATAAGGCAAGAGTCCTATCCACTGTGCTATCATTCCAGTTCCTGAAATAAGGTTTTAAAGGCAAAAACATATCTAAGCAAACATTTCAAATCTAATTTTCCTTCATAATCTATATCACAGAAAAAATAAATAATATAACATAATATCTATATAAAGAACAGAGAATAAAGAGAGAAATTAACAGAGATTGACAGAGAGATGAATTTGATGGATCTCTATTAAAAAGGAAAATGCATTTTCCTTCTTCTTTGCCTTCTTTCTCTAAAATTCAGGAGCTCTCTAAACAATGGTTATCATAATATGGGTGAACACATCTGTGCTTCCTGGTTTATGACACCCCAGGGTGTGTTTATCTCCATTCTGCTCTTATGGCTCACAGCACTCCAGGGTGCAGCAAGCTCCTAATGGCTCTAGAAAGCACTACCAGTCATTTTTTACCACTTAAGACAGATACTATCCAAGACAAGGATAACAAGTTCAATGGGATTTTGCTCTTTCTCTTCATTGCTTACTCCAATTCATTTGATAATTGTGTGTATGTCCTGCAAAATTTACTCTCTGACCAACACGATGACAATTTTTATTCCTGTGATCACACATAAGCAGTCATCTTTCATATTCAAATTTGAAAGTTTGCTCAATATAGGTCAGGTGCCAAGATCTGATGACAAAAGGAAATGAACAGCAACACTTTTCTCAAGATCTCCATGGAAATGACAATGGCACCTATCATACATCAACAGTAAAAGAGCATCCTTAGGGTAGAAAGGAAGCACCTGCTTGAATTAGTGTTGGGAATTGACAGCATGACAAACAATTCCTTCGTGTTTTCATTGTATTGTATAATTTTTGTGGGGCAACTTCAATGCTCCATCCTACGAGAGCTGTTACATAACCTTAGAGTTTGAGGATGTATAAGCATATGCGTCTCTCTCACATAGGAGTACATATAAATAAGCAGATGTAGTGAATATTTTTAGATGGTCGTTCTAATTTAGCAGAACAGAGAGCAGCAATAAACAATAATGGCATGTTAATGATGGAAGTGTAATTTAAGATACTCAGGTAGTAATATCACATTTATTTCTGTTAAAATGGTGTGTTAATGTACTTTAATCAAATTGAAACTACATAGACAACATTTATGTGGACCGCAAATATTAAATTTTTTTTCTAAATTATAACCTAAAAAAGAATCTTTTCCAAAACTTCTACCTTCTTTTCCAGAGTTTTTAATTAACAACTTATTAAGTTTTATTTAACTATTTTATTAAGCTAGAAATGTATCCATATTTTATTCATTTATTTATTGTTTTTTATAAAAAACACCCCACCTTCACCAGTGCAACACTCCCATCACAGAAGTTCCCAATCTCCCTCCTCCCCCACTCGCCTGCACCCTAGCCAATCACCCCACGTCTCCCACTCATCACCATTGACACCACAGTTGTCAGTGTAGTTATTTCTCTAACTGCACTCACCACTCTGTAATCAGCTTCATATTGTGAGCTGGTCCTTTCAGACCTCATTTCTATTGTCTCTGGGCATTATTACAATAATGTCTTTTATTTTTCTTAAAACCCATAGATGAATGAGACCATTCTGTGTCTATCTCTCTCCCTTTGACTTATTTCACTCAGCATAATAAATTCCATGTACATCACGTATAGGAAAATTTTGTGACTTTATCTCTCCTGATGACTGTATAATATTCCATTGTGTATATGTACCAACTTCTTTAGCCATTCATCTATTGAAGGGCATCTTGGTTGTTTCCAGAGTCTGGCTATTGTAAATAGTGCTGTAATGAATATAGATGTGAGGGATTTTTGAATTGCATTTTTGTGTTCATAGGTTATATTATAGGAATTCCTAGGAGTAGTATAGCTGGATCATATGGGAGCTTGATTTCCAGTTTTTTGAAGTATATCCATATTGATTTTCATAAAATATGAACTAGAAGGCAGTGAATGGGAGTTCCTTTCTCTCCACATCCCCTCCAGCACTGATTGTTCTTGCTCTTTGTGATGTGTGCCAGTCTCTCTGATGCGAGATGGTACCTCATTGTTATTTTGATTTGCATCTCCCTGATGATTAGTGATGTAGGGCATTTTTATGTGCCTTTTGGCCATTTTTATTTCTTCTTTGAGGAATGTTCTGTTCATTCCTTCTCCTCATTTTTGATGAGGTTAGTGTTTTTTTCTTGTTAAGTTCTGTATATTTTTGTATGTTTTTTATATTAGCCCCTTATCTGATGGGTATTGGTGAATAGTTTCTCCTATACTGTAAGTGGCTTTTGTATGCTATGAACTATTTCCTTTGAGGTGCAGAAGCTTCTCAGCTTAATATAATCCAATCTTTTTTATCTCTGCTTCCACTTGATATCATATGATATCATATCTATCACATCAGAAACCTTATATATGATATATCATAGAGAATATCAATAATAGTGGGGGACCTCAACACTGCCCTGTCACCCCTCTTGATAGTTCAACCAGGCTACAACTCTATAAGAATATACTAGTTCTGAAAAAAGAAATGGAAGGAAGTGTAATAGTAGATATATATAGGGTACTCCATCCCCAGAAAACTGGATTCACATTCTTTTCCAATGCACATGGATCATTCTCCAGGATAGATCACATGCTGGTCCACAAAACATATCTCCATAGGGTCAAGAGAATAGAAATTGTACAGACTACCTCCTGAGATCAAAAGGCACAGAAATTAGAAGTGAACTACAAAGGGACACAGAAGAAAAACTTTAGCACCTGGAAATTAAACAGCTCACTACTGAATAACCAGTGGGTCAGAGATGACATCAACAAAGAAAACAAAACATTCCTGGAAATAAATGACAATGAAGATACAAATTACCAGATTTTATTGGACATAGCATAAGCAGTACTAAGAAAAAATTATTGCTTTGTAAGCACACATCAGAAAGGAAGAATGGGCTATAAAAAGTTTAATGACACAGCTTATAAAATTAGAAAATGATGAACAAAAGGAACCAAAAATAGGTAGGCAGAAGGAAATAACAAAGCTTAGAGCAAAATCATATGACATTCCATATGATACATCATATCATATCATATCATATCACATGAATGATATGACATTGTATATCTATGATATATCTATCATAAGATATGATGTGATCTAGCATATCTAAACAGCTACAATACTACTGAGGAAATTAAAAAGATAATCAAAAGTGTTTCCAAAAACAAAAGCCTGATGGATTCACTAATGAATTCTTTCAAACCTTTCAAGAGAAACTATTTCATTTTTATTCAAGCTCTTTCATAAAATTGGAGAATCAGGAACACTTCCAAATAGTTTTTATGAAGCTAACATCACCTTCATACCAAAACCAGACAGAGATGCTGCTAAAAAAGAAAACTACAGACCAATATCTCTGATGAACACAGATGCAAAGATCCTCAACAAAATTCTAGCAAATAAGGTCCATGCCTCAAGAAGGTCATACACCATGACCAAGTAGGTTTTATTCCAGGAATGCAAGGATGGTTTAACATACTTAAATAAATCAACATAATATACCACATCAACAGAAAGAAAAATAAAAACCATATGATCATATCAATAGATGCAGAGAAAGCATTTTATAAGTTCTAAAACCCATTCTTGATAAAAACTCTCATCAAGATGAGAATGGAAGGAACTTTTCTCAATATTTTCTCTCAACTTTTCTCAAGGCCATCTACCACAAGCTAATGGCAAATATTATACTCAATGGAGATAAACTAGAAGCCTTTCCTCTAAAATCTGGTATAAGACAAGGTTGCCCTCTCTCACCACTCCAATTCAACGTAGTGCTGGAAGTTCTTGCCATAGCGATTAGATAAGATAAACATATCAAGGGCATCCAGATAGGAAAGGAAGAAGTCAAGCTCTCACTGTTTGCAGATAACATGATACTATGTTTAGAAAACCCTAAAGACTACAAAAAACTTCTAGAACTAATAGATTCATATAGCAAAGTGGCAGGCTACAAAATTAACTTGCAAAAATCAATGGCCTTCTTGTACACCAATAACACTAGAGAAAAAATGACATTATCCATATTTTAAAGATAACCAACATACTTGTTTTGGGGGGCCAGAGCAATAGTACAGAAAGTAAGGCATGTTTCTTGCATATGTTCATCCAGGTTTCAATCCTGGGCATCCTATATCCTATATCCCTGAGCCCACCAAGAGTCATCTCTGAGCACAGAACAAGGAATCAACACTGAATACTACTGGGTGTGACCCAAAACTAAAAACTAACAAACAAAACTCATATATTCAATTTGCGTCTTTATTCTCCATTATAACTTCACATGAATCACCAATAAATGTACATTCTTTGATGTGTATACATTTTGAAAATATAAAAAACTTAAAAGTTAAATAGTGGTTGAGTCACTTGCTTAGTTTTCCAATCATTTTATTATTCCACAATGCATATATATAGAATGTAAACATTTGACATCTATGAATTTTAGCTTAACATAAAGGATTCAGTGCACCAACACTGGCTAAATTAGAGTCAAGTATAATGATATGCCTAACAAAAATCAAATGAATGATACATTTCTTTCAAACTCACTAAAATAACATATAGTATCAAATATAGATTCTTAATAAATTAAAGGCATTTTAATCTATAATATTAAATATATAATTTTCTAAGTTTAGGGTATTTTAAACTAATGGAAATTACTATGACTGACAAATAAATGAATACCAACTAATAAATTATTTTAATTATTTTTAAACCCCTATTTCCAGAATATTATGTAAAGGGCTGCTTGAAATCTCTCTGGTTTCTGCAGGACATAAAAAGCAAAACTAGCATGATAGGACACTAAGCAGTTAAAAAGGCATCAAAATATTATTCACATAAAATTAATATAATTATTTATGAAAACTTACAGAATGATACAAAAGTAATATCAAAAGTAATATTCACCAATATAGTTTTATCTAATAGAGAGATCAAAAACAATTAAGAAAGGAAATATCTGAGGGCTGGAAAGATAGCACAGCAGTAGAGCATTTATTTTGCATGCAGCTGATCCAGGACAAACATTAGTTTGAATCCTGGCATCCCATATGGTCCCCCATGCCTGCCAGGAGCAATTTCTGAGCTCAGAGTCACCAAAAAAAAAAAAAAGGAAATATCTTTCCAAGAAGAAAAAATTAAATAGGGGCTTGTGTTCATAGTTGTTAGTAGCCTTTCTGGTCAATTTTAGATATTTTAGACATTTAAATAAATTTTAGCTGATTTTGTTAAACGTCACTTATAGGTGAGCATTTCTCAGATTTATTTTACACTTAATATTTTTCTGCACCTTTCTTTATCCTTATTTTTTCTTTGCTGAACATAGATACTAACACTTCCTTATATGACATATATCCCATTTTAAAGTCATAAAATAAAAACAGGCAACAGGAAAAAAAGAAACAAATAAGTCCCTCAATTGCACAACACTTGAAATCACAGAAAGTAAGTTGTTGGTTTCTGGGAGAAAGTGAAAATTGAGTCAGAGTGCTGGTGAAACTAATAGGTTTTCTGCTGCCCTGACATATAATCATCTTGTTGGCTTTACTGACCTGAGTCTAAGTCTCAGCAGGGACAGAACCTGCATGGGCAGGTAGAGGTCCCAGGATCTTTCATTAGACCTATAGAGCATCCCTACACTAAGACACTAAGTGAATGCTCATCCTTTCCTAGGAGATTTAATATCTATGGCAAAAGCCAAGTGGCTATTTTACAAGAATTCTAAGAATGGGTAAAGAGGACATTAAGAATTGGTCTAAGCTGGTTTTTTCCCAAAGAGTTATGAAGGGGTTTCTCAATAGTACAGAGTCATATATATGTATGTATAGATCATACATATGTATCACACTTATGTATCAATAGAATCCAAGTCACTTAGTGGCACTTTTGCTAGAGCTTTCCCCCTTAACGATCAATACATTTTATAGAGCTGGATGTTTTTACTGAGAGGACTTTTCCCTGTGAGAAAAATTCTATTCTTATCAGTTCCTTTTATGTATGTACATGAAGAGCGATGTTTGTGAGTCTATAAAAAGTATCCTTGATCTTACTTGATAGACTGTGAATAGAGTGAATAGACTTTCAAGTGAATGACTTTGCATTTGCAAATGAATGGCAATGTGTGTCAAAGTCCCTCCCCAGCCACAAAAGTAACAGGAGGAGAATATTATTTCTGGAAAAGAATTTCAAAACAGGTCAGTTCTCATTTACTCCTCAGCGGGTGCTGCTAAAAAACAAGAAGAAGTAAGATGTGGCCATTAAACACAGCAGACAAAGTCCACATCTATCAATCAGTGTCCTGAAATAATCAGTGCCTGCAAATGTTACTTATTACCTGTTTCATCAAATATACATTAGTCTAATGATCAGCAGATTAGGAAGACAGGCTGTTTAGAGACAAAGTGTACGATAGATCAAGAAAGATTGCTATCATGTTGGCAAAGAAAGGTAGTTTAATTTTTAAAAAATCATATTGTGCTGGGCAAAAAGAAGCATAAATCACACATTTTAGAGAAGAACGTTTGATCAGTCACAGCAACATTCTGAAACTTTTGACAAGAAATCCTCTAAAGATACATAAGAAAATTCAATTTCTTCACAGCTAACAGCCCAAAGCCTACTTTGTTACTGACTTTTGGCTCTGTTTACTCAGATGATATTGTTGTAAATGGACTAAAAACACCAATAAGAAAGAAGGTCTCACCCATGTTTTTAAAAGTATTTATAGGTTGGCACCTAAAGGGCTGCAGTTCTTTGTCAAAAGTTGATCCAGAACTCTAGTCCATGTGCTTCTCTTTCTTTACTAGAAAATCTGACACTTCAGAGGAGCCCTCTATTTGTCTGACACCAGACAAACCATGTTCACAAATAGTTCTCACCAGAGGCAGCCATAGGCAGCAGAGTCTGAAATGTTCCTCTTCACTTCCAAGTGATGCTCTGTTGTTGTTCCTCCTGTCTATTTAAATTTAAACCTCACAGCTTGGCCAATAGCTTCTGTTCTCCATCCGCTATTTTGTGCCCAACATTTTGCATGCAAAATGTGTTTAATGCATGGGGCCAAGACTGATCCTATTTAGAGTTTTCGCGTTGATGTGCCGTTTGCTTCTTTGACTAGTGACTAGAACTAATGACTGCACATTAATAGATGAAATACCTCAGATATGGACATTTACATTCTTGCTCAACCATGGGGATTTAACCTCTGAGAGAGCAGAGATTCAGGGAGAGGATGTAAAGAGAACGGAGACAAAAATAGAATGGAACAACTCTCAAGCCTTGCAGGAGGATAGTTTTGGTGGATGAGAGGAGCAGCTGCTGGAGAAAACTTCAGAACTAGGTGAGTATTAAGAAAACCAATAAAAAGATTAACACTAGACTTTCCAGCAATCTGAGGAAATGTGACCTAGAAAAGAACAGAAGAAGAATGAGAGAAGGGCTTTTTCAACTGATGTTAGGCTTCTAAAAATGCCACATTGCCCTAATGTGAAATGAGGAAAAGTAAAGCTTTTGAGCAAAATGATGTTTTGCTTTATTACTACAATTTTGAGTAAGCCAGGGTTTTTTTTTTAGTAATTGCAGGTATTTTGAGTCTCTAAAATATCTAAATCAGCATTTCTCAAACTTTCCTTAGCTGGTCTCCATTTCTGGTCATGTTTCCTTCTTGAGGCTCACCTGCTAAAACAGTTGACTCCCAAGTCTTATCTTGTGGTCCCCTATTTGGTCTATTTTAAACTTGACCCCCACTTGGGAATCTAAGGTTTATAAAAGGCCAGTTGTCTTCTGGTTTAAAAACACTGGTCTCATAATCCTAATAAATGGATAGCTGATCTTAGACCAATGTAAAATCCATTTACTCACTCCCTATAATATTTCCTGTTATGTTTTATTACAGTTTTCTTGTGACTAATTAAGACTTCCATGGTGCCCAAAGTTAATTGGAAGGGTAACTGACTTACTAGGGTAATATCTATGCAGAGTTTTCTAGAATTATAATTGCTGCAGGCTAGCTGAGTCGGGCAGCACAGAGAGGGGCTTCAGGGTTATTCTATAGGAGATGGAAGCAAGGAGTCGGTGAAGACTGGGTACTCAGAAATCAAACACACTCAAAAGTAGTTAGAATTGAGTCTAATTTATTAGGAGTTCTGCTTCATATTTAAGCAAAAAGTTATCAATAGTAGGAAGTTGGGTAGATCAAGTATAACATTTTTTACTATAGAATAAACATTATGTATCAGCATAATCATTAGACAATCAACTAAATGTTATAAGTATATTGTAAATTCTCAGTAATTAGTTTCATTTACCATAAATGAAATTTACCATAAATGACATCAGAAAAGTACTTATTATTTCCTCTTGGATATGATTCTTGGTAGTAAACAGAAATCAGAAAAATACTTATTCTTTCTTCCTGGATATGATTCTTGCTAGTCAACTATTAATCGACAAAGTACAATCCCTTGGTACATTTACTATTATACCAAAGAGCTATTGTGAAACAAGGGCAGATGTAATTAAAAGACCAAACAAAAAAAGACCAAACACACCTGTAGCCTACACAATACTAAATAACTAACTAAAAATATTACTGATTCTACCAGCTTCAGAAAAATATTATTGTAGATTATTCTATCAGCTTACAGTAAGTAAGGTATGTTCCAGTAATTCTTGTTTTAATGCAAGGAACAAAGGCACAAGTTGGTACTTATGTATTTGGCGTTGTTAATTCTCATTATACATAAATTTTTAGTAAGTTCATGGTTGCTATCCTGCCAAGTGCTAACCTAAGGCACCACTGGCCTTTTCTCAGCAGTGTCTACCAGGACTGCTTTTTTAGGGGAGAGGATGAGCCTTCACCACAGTAGTCCTGTTGGAATCCAGCCATCATGTCTGTAGCCTGGCATGTAAAAAATAGAATTCAAAATATTAATTAAAGGAAGTTGATGTTTGAAGTTTGATACACTCCATCCTATATTCCTAAGAACTAAGATGGAAAAAGGAAGGAAAAGTCATGATATCACAGTATTTAGAAGATTGAAAGGTGGATTTATATAAATGAATCAGGTTATATAGTAAGAGTTGAAATTCTAGAGAACAATCTAAATGCCCAAGTTCAATCCTTGGCATCATATAACACTCTCCAATCCACAGATGTTATCTTCAGAAGTTCTGGATCCAAGTAACATTATTTCCCCAGGTCTGAACTTTCAACAATTAGCCCTTTATATAAAGGTCAAATATCACTGAGAATGTCCTCAGGATCCCTAACACAACTTGGGAACACACCACCAAATAAATAGAATCTATTCAAAAATTAGCAACATTTCATAGAGGATGAAAAATAATTATATTAACATACAGAGCTAGAGTCCAGAATTCCTTTCATATGGAAAAATACTAAGCATTTTCTGCTATGACAGACACAGAGAAGAATATATTTGTGGCTTTTATTTGTAGGGAAATAATTTATGGGTTACATATAAGACAATTAAATGTCTGGATTTATATATACTCTTCCCCATCCTTTAAGAGTACCAACAGTCAAAATTATCTCACCAAGCAAAACCACAAAGGCTATTCTCTGTCTAATGACCAGGAAAATACAAATCAAGACAATAATGAGTCTTGAGATATCACCTCATATCAGTGAGACTGTCTGACATCACAAAGACTAAAAAAAACAGTGTTTGTGGATTAGGGGAAACAAAGCTCTCTTCCACTGATGGCAGGAATGTTGATTGGTTCAATCTCTCAGAAAAACTATATGGACACTTTTTAAGAAGAGTAAGAAATGAGCTTTCATATGACCCAACAATTCCATTTCTGAGCATGCATTCCAAGGGACCAGAAAACAACTCAGAAAAGGTATTTTCACTCCTTTTGCAGCACCGTTCACAATAGCTATCCAAAAACTGGAAACAACCCAAATATCTAAGAACAGATAACTGGATAAAGAAACTATGGTGTAACATACAATGATATGACTAGACTTCAAAAAAATAAAATCATAAAATTTACAATTATATGAATGAATCTAAAAGGTATCTTGCTGGGAATGAAGTCAGTCAAAAGTATATAGACAGATATAGAATAATCTATTTTATATGTAGAAGATAAAAATCATAGTATAGGTGCAATCACTGACCCAAAGCAATAGAACCTAAGACATGGTCTATAAATCAGGGCTTAACAGGGTAGTAAGAAAAGGATGTGAGGTGAAAATGATGAAGAGGAGCAGTGAGAACCGTGAGATAAAGGGATGAGAAATTCAGGGATTATTTAATAGATCTGTTAAATTATGGCATGAATGAAATTGATAGTATTGTAAAAATATAAATCAAGGTGGCTAAATAAATACTTTTTAAAAATAATTAAACCAGGGCCAGGATTGTAGCTCATTAATAGAAAGCATGCCACTTTTGTAAGGTCCTAAGTTTAAACCTAAGCACTATGGAAATAAAATGGTCAATTAACCAATTAATGAACTAGAGGTAACTCAATGTTGGGCAAATACACACCTCTTGATAATTGGTATAAAAAAAAAAACATGAGACAAGTGTACTATATTTAAGTAATGCAACTCATCTAATAATCTCAGAAACAAATTATTGGATCATAGCCATCATTTTATCCAATAAAATGCACTGGAATAAAATAGAAAATATATAAAATATAAGTAGTAAAAGTAAATACTATTTTGAAAAATGTTTATGCATTCGGGAAAGAAATATAATATATAAAACGAATAATATAATTAAATTTTGGGGAGGTTTTTTTTGGGGGGCCACACCCGGCATTGCTCAGGGGTTATTTCTGGCTGTCTGCTCAGAAATAGCTCCTGGCAGGCACGGGGGACCATATGGGACACCGGGATTTGAACCAACCACCTTTGGTCCTGGATTGGCTGCTTGCAAGGCAAACACTGCTGTACTATCTCCCCGGGCCCAATATAATTCAATTTTAATCATATTTCTGTATGTTTGAGTTTTTACTAAATGTACAACTTTTATAAAACTATTTTGAGGAGGAGCTGGAGTGGTAGCACAGTAGTAAGGCATTTGCCTTACTTAGGGCCTATCCTGGACAGACCTGGACAGACCTGGGTTTGATTCCCGGCATCCCATATAGTACCCCAAACCAGTAGCAATTTCTGAGCATTAAGACAGGAGTAACTCCTGAGTGCCACCAGGTGTGACCCCCACCCCCCACCCCCCCAAAATTTTTTTTGAGGAGAGTCAGAACAATAGTAAAGCAGTTAATGCATTTGCCTTGCATATGACCAACCCAGGTTTGATCTACAGTACATAATATGGTCCATCAAGCCCACCAGAAGTGATCACTAAGTGCAGAGCCAGAAGTAAGCCCTGAGCACAGCCAGGTATGACCCAAAACACACAAATACACAAATACACACACACACACACACACACACTTGTAAAGGTTCCATTTGCCACCCAATGGGTCTGAAGCAAAGATGTCGCAAAATATTAAGAAAAACAAGATAGATTTAAGAAAGAAAAGCTTGGGCTTAAGGGGCCTCCAGCCTCATGGCCAGAGAGAGCCCCTCTCTCCTCTCTGTGAGATTTTTATTATTGACCAGACTCAATCCACCTGCGGGGTGTCAATGTAGTTAACAAACAGAAGTACTTAATATTAATCAAGCCTATATGGGTCTTTACATTTCAAAAGGGGTGGAGGTGTGTTTAGCTACACTAAAGTCATTCTGGGGGACATTCTCAGTGACATTCTCCTAGGCAGTCTATGTGAAAGCCAAAGGATGTAATGTTGCTCTGGTCCATCAGGATTGGGAAACACCAGGGTCAAGAATTATCAAGGTCATTTCACAGTGTTTTGGGGAGCTCCGCAGCTCCAATCAATGAATGGTTTCTAGGATAGAGGGTCATGAGTTTTGAAGGATCCAACCATTGTCGTGCATGTACCCCTGACTCCTGTGGTTTCACCCCCATCTAATAAAAATATTGTTTACAGACTATAATGTATGTATTGAGAGAAGGAGATGGTATAGAGTTAAAACACTTGCTTTTCACAATCACAATCCCATCCCCAGTATGATTTCAAGCACTATGAGGACTGATTTCTGGCCACAGAGTCAGGAATAAATTCTGAAAATAAAGGTGTGAATCAATACAAAAATAAGTAATGAATATAAATAAAAGTTTGACTCTTCATGTGTCAGATCCATGAGGCAGAAACTATATATGATTTTGTTGACCAGAGCTTCAATTAACCAGTGTTTAGCATACATTAGATCCTGTTAAATAAGACATAAAAGCCATTTAAAAATCAGTAAGAATGACCAGAGAGATAGTACAGAGGTTTAGTCACTTGCTTTAGATGGCTGGTTTTGATTGGATTCTCAACCCATATATGGACCTCCGATCATTGCCAGGAGTGATTCCTGTGCAAAGAACCAGGAATAAGCCTTGAGCTCTACTAGATGTGGCCTAAAAATAAGCAAACATATAAATACAGTTGGAACCACTGAATTAAATCAGATTTATGGACTAAGAGAGTTCACTGAAATGATTACTTTACAACCAATTATTATATCAACTCATTTTCTTTACCTGACTTAAACAATGTGAAGATAATTGGGCACAAGAGAAAAGATAAAATTATTCTTTCTTAGGCTTAAATATGCACCAACCCCTGGGAATATTTGAAAAGTCTATAATGAAATGCTTTATACCTAAAGGTGAATAAAGTCTTTTTCACAACACAATTATTTAGCCAAAATTGTTTCAGTTTTTGTTTGTTCCACTGCATGCTGGTATAACTGTCAGCATTTAATTAATGCCTTTTGAATTTACAATCCTTAGGAACTAAATAAAAACTAGTGGAAAATTCCTGAGCCGAATTGTGCAATTACGTATGTATCTTTAGATTCAAACCCACAGTTGGTCAAGATGCCTGAAGCCAAAAGTTGCTTAAACTTTTGTAGATGTTACCTCCAAAAACCTTTCTAAGTCTAACCTAATTGTCAATTTTCTGGTCTGAATATTGCCAAGAAGGAGTGTGGGTGACACGGGTTCCCACTGGGCTTAAGAATTCAGAGTCCCTTAAGTGAGGATTCAAAGTGTTGGCAGGTGAATTCCACCTCCTGCTGCTCTGAAATCCTCCCAACTGTATAGCATGCAATCAAAAGGAGAGAGTTCAAGAAACTTAAAGAGGGAATTCAGAGTTAACTGAAAAGATAAAAAGAATATAAAATGATTCTTTAATCAGTCTCATATTTTATTCACTGTCATAACTTAACCTAGGTTAGGTAATAAATAATAGGGCTTTTTAAAGGGGTACAGTACATTCTTATCGTCACCCCAAAAGAGCAATTCTGCGGAAACAGATTAGGAATTCTAAGCATCTCTATTCTGTCTTTCTAAAGTTTCCAGAAGCCTCCACATCTTCTAAAACAGTCAATTCAGTGATTTTTCTGCCCAGTATATCAAACAGTATTCACTTTTTAGACATCCTCAAGAGGTGCCTAAAAATGCTCAATTCTGCATTTACCTAAAACTGGAACTTCAGTCCCAAGATCAATTTAACATGTATTCACATTTAACTGCCAATTATGTTGACCTTAGTAAAAATTCTACCATGTGACTAGGGAATAGCCACACTCATTTCTGTGTTTCAGCGTCTTCATTTCTAAATACATTTTAATAATACTTATCTCCTGATGAAAATCAAATCATGCCATTGTACAGGAACACATCAATGTTTCCTATGGTAAGTGTTTAATAATTCTTAAAAATATCAGGCATATACAAAGACATTATAGATTTTTAACACCTTAACAATTTCTAGCACCTACTTCTTGGGTTAAAAAGTAGAAAAGTCTGGAGGAAATATGAAAAGAGTGAACTTAAAATTATATCTGCTTAATAGTAATGATAATACCATCATGTACTAATATAGTTGCTACCACTAATTAAGCACTGTTAAAATTTTACATGTATTAAATCATGTAAGTCTATCAACTTATAAGTATTGCTGTTGTCATCACACTTTTATAGAAGAATAAACTGAAGCAGAGAGATTAAATGAATTCCTGTGATTAAATGAACCTCTGTGAGGTTAAAGAAGAGAGCCATAGAGTATGGTCTCTCATATGCAGATATAAATAACCACAACAAAGGAATATAAATGGTCAAGAACAAAACATGAGAACTGGTCTACAAAATGAGCTCACCACAGTGAGGGGTGTGAGAAGAGGATGGGAGCATTGAGGTGAAGAACAATGAACACTCTAAAGGAGAGAGTGTTATTGGAATATTAAATATATAAAGCACTGTCATTGACAGCATTGTAAATCACGGTGCTCAACATAAATTAAAATTAAATTAAATAAGAATATATACCAGTGTCAAGTAGTTAATAAGGGGAAGAAAAGGTCTTAATTCCAAGGAATTTGTAGATGTGTTCTACACCCCTAACTACTAGATAATACTGTGTCTCATGCTAGTTGCTAAATAAATTCAAGTCACTCTTTAATTAGCATACAAATAAATGATGCTGCTTCTGTTGTTGACACTCTATTTGGAAAACTACTGCTCAGGGAAACAATAGAAGAGGAAGTAAAGATGCAATAGCATCAGGATTAGAGAAAAAGAGTCAGAGAGAGAGAGAGAGAGAGAGAGAGAGAGAGAGAGAGAGAGAGAGAGAGAGAGAAGCAAACCAGGTTTCTTATTCAACCATTACAGAAATTGGAGGGATTGGATATGGACAGGAAGTAAGGCTAAATTTAGTTCTGATTTTGATTATTGTCTCTTCACATACATTGTGGCTAAATAGTCCTGAGGATGTCAACCCTAAATTCCTGGTAAAACTATGAAGAAATAATGGAAGTCAGTAGGGAAAAGCAAAATTAATTCAAAATTAATTGTGACTATGGAGGATCTGAATGAAAGACTTCACTGAAAGGACATTGTATGAACACATGAAAAAGAAGTTAGTGCATGAAAGGTCTAATTAATTTCAAGAAATAGGTCACGTAGAGTAGAGGTGATAAACTATTGCTTAGAGGTCCAAGATTCTGTTATCTTCAGACCCTTAGGAAATAAGAATGAATGTTTTGTTTTCAAATGTTGAAAAAGAAAACTATATGTCTTGTAGCTGAACAATTTATCTGCAACATGGATAGAACTGGAGACTATCATGTTAAATAAAGTAAGCCAGGAGAAATATAAACAAAGGATGTTTATGTAATTATATATGGCATTTATAAAAACTCGATGAGATTATTGAAATACAATGATTTAAGGAGTATGCCTGGATTATCCTTGGCCTCAGAGTATAAGAAATTGAGTGGAGGGGAAGAGAAGAGACAGATGAGTAGTAATGAGGGACAAATGTCAAAGACATTGAGGTAAATTGGTGGTGTTAAGGAGGATAGAGCTAAATATACAAACCACAGAGTCAACAGCACTGAAATATTGATACCCAAACTTTAAAAACCAAACTAAAAATGGTAGATAGGAAAAGCTGTTGAGGGTGGTAATGGGAGGAATCTGAGAACATTGGTGGTGGGATCTGTGCTGGGGTGCCTAAAACTTAGCTATGAGTAACTTTCTAAATCACAGTGCTTTAATTTAAAAAAAATTGTTTTTATGAATGACATTGCATTGGAACATAGCCTTGCCTATTTGTTTATATATTGTCTATGTTTACGTTCTTTTTAGAACAGAATTAAATAGTTCCAACAGAGACCATATGGTCCAGAAAGAAAATGTTTCAAATATGATCCTTTACAGAAAAAGCTTCTTGACCCTTGGAATAATGCAATGATAAATAAGTTGTATGCTGCCAAAAAATATTCTCTAGTGTCTGAACAGACAAAAATCACTACATTTCTGAAGACTTTCGTTTTTCTCATCTGTAAAGTAAGAGAGTTTACGCTTATCATAATTGTAAAATAATCTCATCCAAAAATTTGAGGTTAGTTAGCTAAACTGACTGAAGAACTGAAAGAAGTCAAGTATAAACCTGGATTTTCCTATAATTCCTACTTTCATCAAAAATCATGACACTTACATTTAATCTTCTTAAGGACATTTAAAAAAAATGAACCATAATACAAAAATTTAAACCTGGATTGGCCATCCAACCTTAAATGGACTTTTAGTTCATAGGCAAGTCTTGTTTCACACCCCATTTTTCTTTTCTATATCCAATCACTTGTGGGGTTCATTTTGGGTTTTTCTTGTTGAGTATTTCTGCCTTGATCAGAGAACTTATATCAGGGCATTTCCTCAGTGTAAAATCTTTATTGTTATCAGTGGGAATTTTTTAAACTCTTTCAAAGTTATGTCAATAGACTAAATTTTTCTTCCTTAAAAGTACAAAACTTGGGGGCCGGAGAGATAGCATGGAGGTAAGGCGTTTGCCTTTCATGCAGAAGGTCATCAGTTCGAATCCCGGCGTCCCATATGGTCCCCCGTGCCTGCCAGGAGCAATTTCTGAGCCTGGAGCCAGGAATAACCCCTGAGCACTGCCGGGTGTGACCCAAAAAAAAAAAAAAAAAAAAAGTACAAAACTTGAAATAAGAAACATGGCATAGTTTCTTATTTCAAGACCGTGGCGTGTTTTTGGTTTGTTTGTTTGTTTGTTTGTTTTCTTTGTTTTTCATCTGTTTTTTGTGGTGCTTATCGATATAGCTGGAGTCCTCACTGGATAATTGACACTTTTTTTGGGTACTGGTGGAGTGTTTCACCTTCTTTCTCTCCTTCATCTCCCAAATCGATGATGAGAGCCTCTAGAAGGATTCCACCCATTTTTGGAGTATTAGACTCTTACCCCAGTTTATTTATCTTCTCTTTTTTAGGCAAAACCACACAACTTGAACTAGCTAATCCTGCCTACAGTTAGAGGGGGAGATAAGGGAGGCATCAAGACCAAACAGGTGCAAGACTACTAAGTAGTGGGTTGGATACAGAGGGGACCACATATTCTAGCCGCCCTGGGGGTGAGGGAAGAGGAAATGGGAGGTAGGACAGAAACGGAGGGGTAGGGAGGACAATTTGGTGATGGGAATCCCCCCTGATTTTATGTAAATATGTACCTAAAATGTTATTGTCAACAATATGTAAGACACTGTGATCAAAATAAAAATTATATTAAAAAAAAGTACAAAACTTGGGTCCTATCTACTGTGCTAAATGCTCAGTAGATAGTTTCTTTGGAAGGGATTTGCATTGCGTGCATGCACGCACGCACACACACACACACACACACACACACACACACACGACCCTCATGTTTGATCTCCTACACTTCATATGGTTCTCCAGATCCCCAGGAATTTTTCCTTAGTGCAGAGCCAGGAATAAACCTAAGCACTTCTGGATATGGCCCTAAAACAAATAGAGAAGAAGAAGAAGAAAATCCTAAATTTTAGCCCCTATATGCAGAAAAGAATTCATATACTAACCCATATCAATTGATCATATGGTAGAGTATGTGCTTGGCATGTGTGATGCCATGGTTTGATCCTTGGCACCTCATGTATTCATCTCTCTGACTCAGCTAAGTGTTGCCCCATAACAAAAAGAAAACCTGAGCTATTGAAAGTGAAATATTCAGGCCGGAGAGAGAGCATGGAGGTAAGATGTTTGCCTTTCATGCAGAGGGTCAGTGGTTCGAATCCCGGCATCCCATATGGTCCCCTGAGCCTGCCAGGAGCGATTTCTGAGCACAGAGCCAGGAGTAACCACTGAGCACTGGTCGGTGTTACCTCCCCTCCAAAAAGTGAAAGATTCTAGCAACCACTTAAGTTCAAAGAAGTGTATGGGTGATATAGAATGATCACTTATCCCATCTCACATATGTATGTATATATACATATAAATGTATATATACACATATGTAATTTTTTATTTTTTAATATACAGTTACTTTATGGTAGACCCATCAGATGATTGGTTGCCTTCTTCAAACCTGTGATAATACTCTTCCACAGGTTTCAATCTATTTATATTGAATATTAAAGAAAGGCCATTAATGACCATTTTCTTCTCTGATGACAAAAGACTAAGAAACAATTGTTCCTTTTTTTCTCTCAGTAATTGTGCATTTAGGAACTTCATCTATGTTTTATTACAGTCTGATTTCCACTTAGGAAAAGTAAAAAGGTAGCTTCTGGTTCAAATAGAAACACTTAACATTGCTTATAAAAAATGTATAAGAGTTCAATATCAAATAATTTTTCTAATAGTATAACATGGTAGACTGTTCATGAAATTAAAAAACAGTTGGAACCAACCTAAACTTAAAAATTAAAAAGAGAAAAAGATCCAGGCAAAATGCACTTTGATCTTCTAAACCTAATTCATTTAGATTCTTATGAGAGAAATTTTGCTAAACATACACAAGTATGATTTCTTATCCCTCCAGATTTGCTCAGTGGGGGAAAAAAGTCTGAAAGTAGAATATGAAAGCAATATTCTCAATGCCATGGTTTCCAATTGAAACAGTCTGTGAGGCTTCCTTTTGGATGCTCCCATGTGCTCTTGCTCTGAGCTGTTAAACACTGGCCAAGGAAGAAGCAGCTGCATTGCACTGGGGTGTGAAATTATCCTAAAGCATATTTGGTGGAGGAGTTAAGTTTATTCATTGTCATCACAAAAGTAATTGCAGTGATAGTGCAGTCATTGAACAGACCTGGAATTTTTGGCCAAAGAGTGAGTTGTGTTTCTCTTTTTTATAAATTTATTTCTGCAATAGATTTGTAGTATTCTTTTTTTTGGGGGGTGGGGGTTTGGGCCACACCCGGCATTGCTCAGGGGTCACTCCTGGCTGTCTGCTCAGAAATAGCTCCTGGCAGGCACGGGGAACCATATGAAACACCAGGATTCCAACCAACCACCTTTGGTCCTGGATCCGCTGTTTGCAAGGCAAAAGCCACTGTGCTATCTCTTTGGGCCCAGATTTGTAGTATTCTTTAACATTTTTTTAATTGTATCACTGTGAGATACTCTTACAAAGTTGTCATGATTCAGTTTTAGTCATACAATATCCAGCACCCATTTCTTCACCAGTGCACATTTCTTGCTACCAGTGTCGCTCCTGCCTTCCTTCCTAATATCCCCTCCTACCTGCCTTATTGGAAGACATATTTTTTTTAACAACATATTTATTTAAACACCATAATTACAAGCATCATTGTAGTTGAGTTTCAGTCATAAACAGATCACCCCTTCCCCAATTTTCTATTCTTTTATTCTCGCTTTTTCACTCTCTACCAGGCTACCTACCTACCTAACTAACTAACTACCTATCTACCTAACTACCTACTATCTATCTATCTATCTATCTATCTATCTATCTATATTTATTTATTTATTTCTGCCTACCTACCTAACTATCTACTATCTATCTATTTTACTTTTTACCCTTTTAGACACAGTGGTTTGCAATATTGCTACTGAAGGGGTATATGTATACAATTTTATCTCTTTTCAGCACTCAGTTTTTGTCCACAGTGATCAACTATGACCAACTATCATTGTCAGATTGGTCTCTTTCCTGCCCTAACTGCACTCACATGCTCTTTGTGACAAGCTACCTACCATAGACTGGTCCTCCTGGCCCTCATCTCTGTTGTATTTGGATATTTTTATCACATTCATTTTATATCCCCACAAATGAGTGCAATCATTCTATATCTATCCTTTATCCTCTGACTCATTCTTCTCAACATAATACTCTCTATATCCATCCATTTCTAGAAAATTTCACTAATTTATTTTTTCCTAACAGCAGCATAATATTCCATTGTGTATATATACCACAGTTTCTTTATTCGCTAATCTGTTCTCATACACTTGGCTTGTTTCCAGATTCTGGTTATTGTGAATAAAACAGCAATGAATATGAGTGCAGATGCCTTTTCTCCATTGTTTTTGGGTCCCTAGAGTATATTTCCAGGATCATATGGAAACTCAATTTCTAATTTTTTGAGGAAAGTTCATATGGTTTCCCGTAAAGACTACACAAAATTCAAATCAAAATGAATTAAATGCCTTTATATAAGAACCAGAAACCAAAAGGTACACATAGAACAATATAGGTAGATGTCCCTGTGAAAGTTAATCTAAAGTCATCTTCAAGATTGAAACACAACTGACCAAGCAAGAAGTCAAAGAGAAAAGAGAAAGCAAAGAAAAAAATGGGACTACACTCAACTAAGAAGTTTCTGCATCTCAAGGGAAATAGTGACCAGAACACAAAGACTGCCCACAGACTGGGAGAAACTATTCACCCAATACCCATCTAATAAGAGGTTAATATCTAAGATATATGACTAAATGGTAAAATTTAACAAGATACAAAATCTAATCCTACCAAAAAATGAGGAGAAGAAATGAACAGAAACTTCCTCAAAGAAGAAATACAGATGGCCAAAAAGGCATATAAAAAATACTTCACATCATTAATAGGGGGATGCAAATCAAAGCAACAGTGAGGTATCGTCTCACATAAGAAATGGCACACATCTAAAAGAACAAAATAAATTATTAGCAAAGGGTGCAAAGATAAAGGTTTATGATACTTTAAGTTAAAATATTTTATTAAAAATTTAGAACACGAAAGGTTTAGATTGTACTTTCAATTCCTATTTCTCTATAACCTCACTGCCTACCTCTCCTCTCTAAAAATCGGCCAGGTCTTTCTCTGCAACAACTCTAGGAACCAAACTCCCTCTGGGACATTCTTAATATGGCTCTGACACCAACATGCACTAGTTTGGATATGACATCCTGATAATGAGGAAATGACAACAACTTGATCTAAGAGCAGGTTGTCTTATCTTATCACCTAAGAATAAGATGAAATCAGAAGACAAGTCATCCTTTGATCTGTGCAAAAACCAAGATTACTGACTACAGAAGACTGACTTTGTCGACCATGACTGAGCAGAAATTATCCTAGGGCCAATAAGAAAGACCCTAGAGTAGCATAATTTATTTTACTTATAATTTTGGCCTCGTGATTATTGTTTGGTTGTTGTCTGTATTGAGGTGGTGCTTTTCGTTTTTGTTTGTTTGTTTTTTGTCATTGTAGTTTTTTTTGTTTGTTTTCTTGTTAGTCTAGGTTTTTTGTGTATTTCTTGCCTTTTATTATTATGTTTTTCTTTCTTTATCTCTTTTTTCTCTTAAATTTATATATATTTTAATATAATTTTTATTTTGATCATAGTGGCTTACATATTGTTGACAATAACATTTTAGGTACATATTTACATAAAATTAGGGGGATTCCCATCACTGATTTGTCCTCCCTACACCTCCGTTCTCGTCCTACTTCCCATATCCTCCTCCCTCACCCCCTGGGCTTCTAGAATATGTGTTTCCCTCTGTACCTAGCTTACTACTTAGTAGTCTTAGACCTGTTTGGTCTTGGTACCTCCCTTATTTCCCCCTCTAACTGGGAGGCAGGACTAGATAGTTCAAGTTATGTAGTTTTGTTTGAAGAAGAGAAAGTAATAAACAGGTAAAAATCAAATATGCTGAAAATGGGTGGAATCCTTCTAGAGGCTCTCAACATTGATTTGAGAGATGAAAGGGGAAAAGAAGGTGAAACACCCCAATAGAACAAAAAGAAGTGTCAAATAAAATATCCAATGAGCACTCCAAAAATAAAGATAAGCACCACAAAAAAAGCCATGGTCTTGAGATAAAAAACATGGCAGAGCACATAAAGAAAGAAAAGAAAAAAAAAATAAATATAAATGGAGACAACAACTTTAATAACCACACCAAAACAAAGAAATAGACACAAATTAGATAGGTAAATAAAAAATAAAATAAAAATAAAAATAAATAATATATAAAAATAAAAAATGTTTTGTGCTTTTGCCTTTTTTTCCCTCCTGCACAGGCACAGTAAATATTGGGGTCATTTGAAAAGGAATTCACTTGGCCTAAGAGATACGGGGTTTCTCATCCTTGGAGTATATTGTCATGGGATTAACTATAGACTCCTTTCAGGTTCATTTACTCTCCCCTTGGTGCTTTTGTGGTGTTTGGAAGACTTCTGCTCAGTCCTGGGTGATAAAATCAGACCTCTTATCTAGAGATCTCAATATCTGCACAGGTCCAGGAGTGGAACTTATGATGGAGTGTTTCTTTGTAGTTCTAGAAGTTCTGTTTCCTCAGTGTCATTTTAATCCGTCTTCTGTGGTTGGTGGTCTTGGTCTTTGTGCTGATCCCAGGATGGAACCTAGGATAGCATCTTTCATTGTTTCCAGAAGACCCATTCCATTGCAATTGTCTCAGCCAGACCTTTGGAACTGGAGATTATGGTTGTTGTTCGGGTCATAGCTCAAACCCTAGTCTAGGGCTTTTTTTATTGGTCCCAGGATACATACAGTCCGGTCATGGTTCTAGCAGCCAGTCATCTGTAAATCACAATCTTGGCTTTTGGACAGACCAAAGGATGGTCAGTCTTCTGATTTTGTCTTATCGTTAGCTGATGGGGTAGGATAACCTGCTCTCGGGTCAAGATGCTCTCATTTTCCTCATTGTCAGGATATCATATTAGAGCTAGCACTTATTGGTGGTCCAGCAGTATTAAGGATGTCCCTGATGGGATTTGTTTCCTGTAGCTGTTGTGAAGAACTGTGTCGATTCTATCTGGGATCCAGTGTTCAAGGCTGGACGAATGGTGTCTAATCACCTGGGGCCTAAATTGGGTCCATGTGACATATTTTCAAGGTGGGAGATATCTCTGTATTGTAAAAAAAGTATGAGTTCTTATCCCTAGTAGATAAGAGCTCGGTTATATGTGTAAGATTTCCCCTTTTTTTAGTGTGTCTTAGCAGGGAGAAATGGTGCTACATTATATTGTCGGTGCATTTGGGGGTGGAAAGAGAAGAAAACAAAAACAGGTCCCACACCCAAAAAAGATAAAATTAGGAACAAAAATATATGTTCTCACATATGTATATGAAGAACAAACATTTAAAAAATGAAATAACAAAGTAATTAAGGGAACAAAGTGATGCAAGAGACTTCCTTACTTTTGGGGAAAAGCAAGTAAAGAGGTGGTGTAATACAGTTCTTTTTTTATGTTATATAAATTATTTTTATTGGTTTAACAATCATGTTAAATAAAACAAAACTGGAGTGAATCTCTGTGTTATGTTCTAGCATATACATCTTGAAGACATCTAGATGTTTTCTTTGGTGTCATATTTCTAAACATCATGCATAAAATTAATGTGGTTTTATAGATAAATTCTGAAATTTTAGATAGTTAACAATTTGGGGTATATATTGAGAAAATTTTTTTTAATTTTTTTATTTTAAGTATGACAACAAAGATGCAAAGAAAGCGGACAGGGTAAAGTTACAGTGGAAGCACAATCACCCATAAACAGAATTCTCGGTAGTCCCATCGATGATATCCCAGCCTTGAACTTTCAGCCAAAGAACATTAAGAAAAACAAAACTGAACCCATGTATAATACAATTACTTTATCCCTCAAATCCCCAGTTGTAGTAAATACTATTTCTGAGCAGCACACAATATAATCTAAAGACATTAGACTTATGTAACTCCTTAAACATTGAGGGCAAAGTTCTTTTATCTAGTTCAATGCACATGCTTACTAGTTTAAGTTAACCTCAAAAGTTTTAGTGGGTTGTTTTTCTTAAGGATTGGAGTCAAGGGAACATAGTAAAAAAACGGTGTTATGGCATTTGTTTGCATAGGCCCACCAAAATATAAGGGACTTGGAAAGAAAAATTATGGCCTAAATACAAGGAGACCCTACCCCTGAAGTTTCCTGGCACAGGACCAACTCTGGGCTCCAGGCAAACTAGTTTGTCCAAACCAAGTCATCGTCTGTTGTGGCAATACATCTCCATTCCTCACATAGTCTCTGTTGTTGGTATCATGCTTCTGTATTAAAGATCCTGGAGTCTGCATATCCCATATTGCAGTCAGGATGGTGCAGAGCATCCTCTCGTTTCACCTCACACTTAAGGGGCAATAGAGAGAACCATGTCCTGTAGAGCAGGTCATTGTTGTTGTCAAGTCTTCTCAGTGTAAAAGGAAGTCTCTTTTTAGGAGGTCAATGGCAGACCCTTGGTTTAACAATAAACAATCATGTTAAATAAAACAAAATTGGAGTGATTCTCTGTGTTATGTTCTAGCATATACATCTTGAAGACATCTACCCTGTTAAACCCTGTTATTTGATTGTTGAGTATTAGTTGCATATAAGGTGTATGTTCTAGGTGCTTCAGAATAGTGCTGTCATTCTGTGTTTATCTTTTGTCTTCTGACTTACTTTGTTTAACATAATATGTTCTAGGTCCATCCATGTTGCTGCAAAGTCTGTGATTGTATCATTTCTGACTGCCATATAGTATTCCATTCTGTATAGATAGCACATCTTAATGATCCATTCATCTGTTGTTGTACATCGAGGTTGGTTCCAAGACTTGGCTATTATACTGAGTGCTGCGAGAAATAGTGGGGTGCACAAGTACTTTGGAATGAATGTCCTTCCAACTTGGGGGTATATATCTAGGAGAGCAATTGCTGGGTCAAATGGCAGCTCAATTCTGAGTTCTTTGATCACTCTCCAGACTGTTCTCCATAGCTGTTGGACTAGGGGGCATTCCCACCAGCAGTGGATGAGAGTGCCTTTCATACCACAACTCCGCCAACAGAGATTGTTCCTATTATTTTTTATGTAAGCCATCCTCACTGGTGCAAGGTGGTATCTCATTGTTGTCTTGATTTGGATCTCCCTGATGATGAGTAAAGGTGAGCATGTTTTTATGTGTTTGTTGACCATCCATTTCTGTCTTCCTCAGAGAAGTGTCTATTCATTTCATATCCCCATTTTTATGGCTTTATTTGGTTTTGGGGGGCTCAGCTTTCTGAGTGATTTGTATGTTCTAGATATCAGCCCTTTATCTGATTTGTTGAATGTAAAGATTTTTTTCCATTCTGTTAACTGTCTTCTTGTGTTAAGTAAGGTTTCTTTTGCCATGCAGAAGCTTTTTAGTTTGGTGTAGTCCCATTTGTTTATGTTTGATGCTAAATTTCTTGCCATTGATGCTCCATCCTTGAAAACTTTTTTGATATATAGGTCTTCGAGTGTTCTGCCTATATTATTCTCAATAAACTTTATAGATTTGGGTCTAATTTCAAGGTCTTTTGATCCATTTTGAGTTGACTTTTGTATAAGGAGTGAGGTATGGGTCAATTTTCACTTTCATACATGTGGTTTTCCAGTTGTACCAACACCATTTGTTGAATAGACTTTCTTTGTTCCATTTCAAGTTCTTCAATTTTTTTCTGAAGTGTTTTGAAGTTTCCCTGGTATAGGTCCTTCACTTCCCTTGTAAGATTGATTCCTAGGTACCTGATATTTTTTGATACTATTTTAAATGGAATTGTATTTTTAATCTCTCTCCTCGACTTTATTGTTTGTATATTGAAACGCTACTGTCTTTTGTGTATTGACTTTGTATCCAGCCACTTTGCTGTATTGGTTAATTGTTTTTAGGAGTTTTACTGTGGACTCTTTAGGGTTTTCGATTTATATCATTATATCGTCTGCAAATAGATAGTTTTAGTTCCTCTTTCCCAATTTGGATTCCTTTGATTCCCTTCTCTTGTCGGATTGCTATTGCTAGGACTTTTAAGGTTATATTGAATAAGAGTGGAGAGAGTGGACAGCCTTGCCTAGTTCCTGACCTTAGTGGAAATGCTTTAGTTTTTCACCATTAAGTATAATGTTGGCTGTGGGCTTTTCATAGATAGCTATAACTATCTTGCGGAAGGTTCCTTCTAACCCTATTTTGCTGAATCTCTTCAACATGAAAGGCATTGGCTTTTGTCAAATGCTTTCTCTGCATCGATTGATATGATCATGTGGTTTTTGTCTTTCTTGTTGATGTGATGTATAATGTTGATTGATTTGCATATGTTGAACCAACCTTGCATTCCTGGTATAAAACCCACTTAATCATGATGTATGATCTTTTTGATGAAGTGCTGAATTCGGTTTGCTAAGATTTTGTTGAGTATCTTTGCATTTATGTTCATTAGTAAGATTGGTCTGTAGTTTTCTTTCTTGGTGGTATCTTTGCCATCTTTGGGAATGAGTGTGATATTAGCCTCATAAAAGGAGTTGGGGAGGATTCCTGTTTTTTTCGATGGTTTGGAAGAGCCTATGGAAAAGTGGTAGTAAGTCTTCTCAGAATGTTTGATAGAATTCACCTGTAAATCCATCTGGGCCTGGACTTTCGTTCTTAGGGAGTTTATTAATTACACCTTCAATTTCCTCTGAGGTGATTGGTCTGTTTAGGCTTTCTAGTTCTTCCTTTTCCAGTCTCGGAAGATGGTATTTTTCCAGAATCTCTCGATTTCTACTGGGTTCTCTAGCCTAGCTGAGTATAGTTATTCATAATATGATCTCACGATATGTTGTATTTTCTGGAGTTTTGTTGTAATCTCTCCCTTTTCATTTGTGATCCTACTGATTTGGGTGTTTTCCCTCTTTTTTTTGGTGAGTTTTGCCAGTGGTTTATCTATCTTGTTTATTTTTTAGAAAAACCAACTCCTGGTCTCATTGATTTTTTTTTTATTGTTTTCTTATTTTCTATGTTGTTTATTTCTGCTCTGGTTTTTATTATTTCTTGCCTTCTGGTTGTGGTTGGATTTCTCTGCTGCTGTTGTTCCAATTCCTTGAGGTGATCCTTTAAACTGTTGATTTTGTCATTTTCCTGTTTCTTGGCACAGGCCTGTATTGCTATGAGTTTCCCCTTAATTACTGCTTTTGCTGTGTCCCACAAATTTTGACAAGTTGTCTCTTCATTATCATTTGTCTCAAGGAATCTTTTTATTTTTCCTTGAGTTGCTCTTTGATCCAGCTGTTGTTGAGCAGCATGTTGTTTAATCTCCAGGTATTAGTTTTTCTCCATTGCTTCTTCTTGAAGTTAATTTTGACCTCTGTTGCATAGGGTGCTTCTAATGATCCTTACATTTGTGGTCTTATATAGGTTAAAATTGTATCCTAAGACATGGTCTATTCTGGAGAAGGTTCCATGTGGGCTTGAGAAGAATGTGTATTCTGCTTTCTGGGGATGGAGTGTTCTATATGTCTATTAGCCCTAGATCTTCTAATTTTTCATTTAGAGCTCTTATTTCTTTGCTATTTTTCTGTTTGGTGGATCTGTCCAGTGGTGATATTGGAGTATTAAGGTCTCTTACTATTATCACATTTCCCTTCATGTGTTTCTCCAGGTTTGCGAGCAGTTGCCTCACATTAAATTTATATTTATAAGCCTTTAGATGGACCCCTCCCAGGTTTTTGTTTGTTCGTTTTTTTCTTTCCCTTTGAACAGAGCCACATAACTTGAATCATCTTGTTCTGCCTCAAAACTGAGGGGGAAAAAATAAATGGTACCAAGACCAAACAGTTGTATGAACATTGAGTAAAAATTTAAAAAAATAATCAGACTTAAACACCAAATCCAAAGCCAATAACAAAAGAATTGATACCAAATCTACAACAAGCTAGACACAGAAAGGACCACATACTAGCAGCCCAAGGACAAAAGAGGGGATATGGGATGCATGCTGGGAATGCCCCGGGTTCAATGCCACTCTGTACCTAAATTATTACTGTGAAAGATTTGTAATCCACTTTGGTCACAATAAAAATTACTAATAAAAAAGAAAATATTAAAAAAAAAGAAAATTGATCAGGCTTGTCCAATCTCACAGAGGTATTGTGAAGTCTTTTTTTTTTTAAGTCTTATTTAGGGAACACATTAGAGTTATTAGAACTGTGGCATAATTTCAAAGCAAATGGAAGCCAATGACACACATATTAGCAAATGATAATGAAACTCATACTACTGAATTTCCAGCAAGAAGCAGGATGTTATGGTCTACTGAAGATCCAAATGTAAGGTTGACCTGGAGTTCAGTATGGAAATTAGAACAATGGATGAGCCTCATGAAGGAAAATTTTCCTTATCTACAAGGCAAGAACAACTGCAGAAAAGTAAGCATATTCCTTTCAGAGACTTTTTTCTCCCTTATGACTTTCCTATTAACATGCTTGAAAAGCACAGGCAGAGGAAGCCCAACTGAGAAAAAGGCACCTTCAACCTGACCTAATGCTCAATTTTCTGAGTTTCTTTTTTCACCTATGATAATTGTAACTGCCCTGGTCTTCCAGATTGTGAAGTGTTTAACCTGTTTTTATTTTGTGTTACTCTTTTCTCCTGTCAGATTTATTTAAATGTATGCAAATGCATGTAAATGAATGCCCAATGCTTACTGCCATGACTTTGTGCGCCCGACCCCCAAAACCCCACACCAGTCCTGAGATAGAAACATTATTAGTGCCACTTTGGAGGAAAGAGATCCTGGAAGGTTAAGCATATTGCCTAAGAATTCCAACTGGGCCTAGGATCAGGTGTGACTCAAAGTCTGCATAAATTCTTAGAAAACAGGCCTGTTACACAAGACCTGATGCTCTTTGGAGTTGCTTCAAAGTTCTCTATGATACCTTAAGATATTTTTGTATTAATTAATTAATTAATTTAGTTAGTTAGTTAGTTTTGGGGCCACACCTGGTGACACTCAGGGGTTACTTCTGGCTATGCACTCAGAAATTACTCCTAGCTTGGGGACCATGTGGGATGCTGGGGGATCTAACCGTGGTCGTTTCTAGGCTAGTGCGTACAACTCAGATGCCTTACCACATATTGATATGCTAAATAGATATATCTACCACTTGATAGGGTGCATTACACATTGATTGGTATGCACATACTAAACCATCTTTCATCCCAATATATATCCCACTTGGTCATGATGTATGATCATTTTGATATATTGCTGAATTGGGTTTGCTAATATTGCGTTGCAATTCTTTACATCCAAATCTATTAGAGATACAGGTCTATAGATTTTATTTTTGCTATTGGTATCAGGGTAATGTTCATATCTAGTGACTGGAAGGATTCCTGTTTCTTAAACTTTTTGAAAGCACCTGTGTTCTCTTTTAAACACAGTTCTCTCTCTCTTGTTTTCTCTCTCTTTCTTGATCACATTCTAACTCTTGTTCTGTCTCTCCTTTTTTTTTTTACTAAATATGTCTCTCTTAAAAACCGTTTTATATCACTAAAAACAAATAAAAAATAAAAACATAGAGGAAGATTCATATTCTCTCTATATCTGATAATTTTGAATTGTGATGATTTATGTAAAATCGATCTGATTTTAATTACCATATTGTTCAATGCCTAGATAATAAAAATGAAGTGATTTTTGCTACATGTTTTTAGGGTTCATGTCTGTTTTCCAATATTCCTTGTTGACAGCATATTTTCTGTATAGCAGTTAGATTTTCTCTAAATAATCTAAGTCTCTTAAGAAAATTCTCCAGTAATTTTCTCTGTCATTTAAATAAAAGTCAAATTTTTATCTTCCTTCATTACACTCCACAAGATCTATTCCTTATTTATATATCCAGTTTTGTCTACAACTTTGCAGTTTCCCTGGCCCCAGGTGCTCCAAAGTTAAGTCCTGGAAAGTAGGTCATTTGTCTGTATTTTTTTTACCCATATAGGTAACAATACCCCCAAAGCCAAAATAGGCATTTAGTTAACAAATAATTTAGAATTGATGGATACCTAAAATAAGATGAAATCATACAATTCTCAAAAGCTGAAAATTGAGGAAAAAATAAAGGCTTTTAAAAGTCATACCTAATAAGTAAATGATGTAATAAATCAAGAAAAGGTCAAACCATAGTAAGTCACACTGACTCAATGAATATATTTCTAAGGAATTTAACTGAAAAATAAGGTAGGAAATGTGACTCCTGTCATACACTCACAGTATATAATATGCTTAAGAAAGATAGTGCACTTACCTTGCATGAATCCAAACTTTGTTTGATCCTCAGCATAAAAAATTATCTCCAGGGAACTGTAGAATTAGCCCAGCCCCTTTCAGAAAATCTTATTGAAATCTCATGTAAATATAAAAAGACTTGTTCAAAATAACTTTCCCAAGTCATCTTAAGTTAAAATTTTAAATTTGAGTTTTCTTAGACTTTGAGTTCAACCTGAAATTAAATTATATTAAACTACATAGTGAATTTTCACCTAGTTTCTCATACTGCAAATATAATATTATTATATGAATGACTTAAATGGATGCATATATTACTGAAGGAGGCAATAGTTTTTATACTATGGAGTCTCCCATTTCAAATCTCTAAAATATCCTTTAAAATTAATTATTTTAAATTAAATGTTAAACCAGAATGCATTATTTAAACTGTTGAGAACTTGTACTTTTGTTTGTCTCAAAGAGTAAAATATATCCTACAAGTAATTTATGGGAAACATCCCAAAATTGAGGAGGTTTATACAATGAATTAAAACAGTAATTTTGATGAATACAAAACTAGAACTGGGCCAGCACGGTGACACTAGAGGTAAGGTTTCTGCTTGCCAGCGCTAGCCTAGGACAGGCCGCGGTTTGATCCCCCAGAATCCCATATGGTCCCGCAAGCCAGGAGCGACTTCTGAGTGCATAGCCAGGGAGTAACCCCTGAGCGTCACAGGGTGTGGCCAAAAACAAAAACAAAAAAACTAGAACTAAGAGTGTTGTTTACCTTTTATAATCTCTAGATCCCTTTGGTCTTTGCCTTGTCCTTTGAAAAAAAAAAAACAAATAAGCAAACAAACAAAAAAACAGAAAACAAAAGAGGCGGGTGAGGGGGGGTTGCATAGCAATAGTACAGCTGGTAGGACAGTTGCCTTGATTGTGGCTGTCCTGGATTGGACCTCCAGCATCTCATATGGTTCTCTCAGCCTGCTAAGAGCAATTTCTGAGTGCAGAGCCAGGAGAAACCCTGGAGCACTGCTGAATGTGGACCAAACAAATTTTTGTTCTTTTAACTCTCCTAATTTCTGGGTTCCTTTAGGAGAAAACATAGGAGGGGCCAGAGTGATAGAGGGTAGTATGTTTGCTTTCTATGGGAACAGGCCCAGCTAGATCCCTAGCACCTGGCAACCTGTATGGTCCCCCCAAGCACCGAGAGGTGTGATTCTTGAGTTTAGAGCCAGGATTAAGCCTTAAACACTGCTGAATGTAGCCAAAATACTATTTTCATACATTGTGTGTTCAATATTAAAACAGAATCATTTTTAATTATCTTTATTTAAACACCGTGATTACAAATATAATTGTAGTTGTATGATTACAGTCATGTAAAGAACACGCCCCTTCACCAGTGCAGGATTCCCACCACCAATTTCCCAGATTTACCTACTCCCCACCCCACCCCCACCTGTACTCGAGACAGGCTTTCTTTTTCCCTCATTCATTCACATTGTTATGATAGTTTTCAGTGTAGTTATTTCTCTAACTGCACTTATCACTCTATGTGGTGAGCTTCATGTCATTAGCTGCACCAACATGGGAAGATGGGGGGAAGTAAGGGTTGGGACTGAGGCAGTAAAATATTAGAAATGAGCTTTGTAGGGCAGTATCAAGGTCACAATACAAGATGGATATTATGGATATATAGAATATATGCATACAATACTTTCAATATGAAAACAAGGAGAAAAAATTTCCACTGACTGTTCCAACATAAACCAGTGCTAGAATGGCCCACCCTCCTCCCAGAGCGCATTCCCATTAGTGTAGGGAGAGATAGGGGGAAAGCCTATTGACCCCTATAGAGTCCACCTAGACCGGCGCCCAGGGAAGGACTGAAGTCCAGGGGAGAAAAACCCTATACCTGGCAAGAGCTGGTCTCCAGAATCAAAGAGGTAACTGAAAGCCAGATGTCTGCCCGCCCTCCTCCCCATGCACCTCCCCTCTGGAGTATGGAGGGAGGGGGGAATCCTGAGGACCACTAAGAGTCCACCTGAACCCACTTCTGGCCATCTGAGCTGGCACCCAGGGAAGGCCTGGAGTCAGGGGAAAAAGACAAGGATGGCTGGGGGCCTGCCAAGCCTCCCAGCACTCCCCAGGCTAGGGAGAAAGGCTCTGGTATGGGGCCTCTCCAAACCCCATACCTGGCAAGAGCTAGTCTCCAGAATCAAAGAGGAAACTGGAAGCCAGAAATCTACCTGCCCTCCTCCCCATGCACCTCCCCCCTGGAGTATGGAGGAAGGGGGAAGCCTGAGGACCACTAAGAGTCCACCTGAACCCACTTCTGGCCATCTGAGCTGGCACCCAGGGAAGGCCTGGAGTCAGGGGAAAAAGACAAGGACAGCTGGGGGTCTGCCAAGCCTCCCAGCACTGCCCAGGCTAGGGAGAAAGGCTAAAACAGAATCATTTTGGATGAATAGATAGAACAATCTGCAGACCTGTGGAGAGAAATCTTTGAATGTCTCAGCCTCACAGAGCAGAGCTTCTTTCAAAGTTTTGACTAAAAGCAGGTCATGAATGGAAGACCAACTGCTGTGTAATTAGACTCCTTCTCCCATCATTGTCCTCTTACTTTTTCCCACTAAGGTTACCCCCATGTTAATAACTCCAGCTCTCAGCTTTGTTATAAGATTTCTTTTGTTTTTGTTTGTTTGTTTGTTTGTTCTTTGGGCCACACCTGGTTTTTCTCAAGGGTTATTCCTGGCTATGAGCTCAGAAATTGCTCCTAGCTTGGGGATCCATATGGGATGCCAGGGATCGAACTCAGGTTTTTCCTGGGTCAGTCACATGCAAGGAAAATGCCCTACCACTGTGCTATTGCTTTGGCCTCAAGGGTTATACAGTTTTGAGGAGAAATACATTCACATCTCAGATTGTGAATCTGAACAAACTTATGGTTTTGATATTAACTCTTTGCTCTGCAAATCTTTTAGACTTTTGAAGCTTTGAGTAGATAAGTTAACCAGATTTTGAATTTAAATTTGTCACAGAACTAGCAAGATCAGCAGTTGCTGGAAAAATACAAAAAATGTGTTCTGAAATTTCAACCCTGATGTAATGCCTGATACACAGAAATCTAAAAAGGTGCTGAGTGACCTTTCTTCCCCTCCCCTAGGGAAATCTAAATTTGATATCAACTGAGAAGCTAATGGTGCAGAAAATATTAGAAAATTTACAAATTTAGTTATACCTAGTAGACAATAACTTTCCCCAGGATGGGTTACTTTACAATGGGTCTTGGGTTTTAATTTATCAAAGGTGTATATAATTTCATTTATAATTTTCTTCCTTTATTTTTTTATTTAAATTACAAAGTCACTATCAATCTAAATCCCTTTGGAAAAAGGGTTATGGGACTACAGATTAAGCAGACAACTTGATACCTATTCCATTAAATAGGAAAGTATGATGTGATGTGGGGCCCTAAATTCTGAACAAGGAGGAATGCCATTTTTAAAGGACCCCAGGCTGTAAACCTCTTTGGTTTCTCTTTCACAAGTTTAAATTTTCTTAACACTTCTCTGAGATATTTGACCAAACCAGATATCTGGCCTATCTGGAAAGGACAGTGGGGAGCAGTAGGAAGTTACCCTAGCCAATCTTTTTAAAGATCATCAGAAGCTAAACTTTCTCATACCTGTTGAATAAAATAATAAAGAGGCCCTTTGGATGGGCTTGGATGGTGGTGGATGAATGGAGGGGCCTTTCTCTGCTATTCCAGGCCACGTGTCTCCAAACCCACCAGCTGGTGGGTCTACCCTTTCAGGGTGGCAGCAAGGAGACAATTCACTCACAGGCAGGCTTCTTCAGAAAATATCAGCTTTATTCATGCCCTGGCCAACATGTGTGGCCTATGCCATAACTATTTATGCTAGATTCCTATTCAGCCCTGAATTGTACCTTGTCCCTCAGAGATCTCTTCCTGCTTCCTCCTCTATCCTGCATCCATGCAAATCCCCCTTTTCCCCTGAGGCCAAACCATTTTTAACCTCCCCAAGACCCCTCCCAAAAATTGTAGGGTCTTTCTTGTAGGTAAGGTTACAGGAAGAATAGGGGTGGGGTAACAATACGCTCCCTCTATAAACTGTCCTGTAACCCTGGAGGGGGGGGAGTCACCTACTGTAGTAGGTGGCCCTGGCTAGCCAGTTTGGGGCTTGTGGCTGACTGCTTTTCTTTATTTTAATTGTGCAATCTCACCCTTCGATTCTTGACTCTTACAGTGAGGTTACATAGGCCATTTATTTGCCTGGTGTGGGTGGGAGGAGATCTCAGAGTGTGGGACATGTATCTGTTTCTGGCCAGGTAACCACTCTTTGCTGTGTGGGAAAAGGGGTTCTTAGATGTTGCACAGGCCATCATGAGGTTTTTAGGAACCTGAGTTTGGTTTCCCACCCCTGACATCATTTTTAATATATTCCCTCCAAAAGACCAATGATTGCTTTTCTCACCAAATAGTCCTCTTTAAAGTCAGGAGAGCTTCCAAAGGGAATGGCTTGCATTAAACTTGCAAATGTGTTTATCTTGAGTGAGAAATAGAAAAGCTGTTTTCCTCAAGAAAGATCAGAAAGAGGCCAATTATCCCTCTTAACAATGCCATTTAAAGTAATAAATTGTTTCCCCACAAACATATTCCCTCATTGGCCTCTTGTATTGTTTAAGGAAAAACAGACTCTTTCCTTCCACAGAAGACACCACAGGAGACAAGCACTCAGGGAGAACAAAGCCCCCCTCTGGGGTTCATCTGGAGGCTGGGCCCTCCAACAGCAGGGGTCTTGGCACCAAGTAAAGCTTTTCACACCAGATCTCCTCACAAAATTATCAGCTAGGAAAGAAAAGTGCTTCCTATGTAGCTCCTGTGTAGCTCCTGTGCAGCTTTGAATCACAACATAGCCAGGGATTTGTTGGGGGCGGGGGGGGGGGCGGGGGCGTGTGGAGAGGGCGGTGGGGAAAAGTCCTAGGAAACTACTTCTGTTAGGGAGCCCTGGATAGAGGGAGAGGGTGAAAGAAAAGAAAGGAAAATGTATCTAGAAGAAAATGCCTCCTGTTTTCCAGAGAGACACTCCTATTATGTGTGACTGTGTGCCTTGCCCCTTTGCTTGACTGGAAACTAGTTAACTGTGAAAAGACCTTGTGTCCTCTCATTTCTCAGAGAATTTATGAATTCGAATGCTGGAGAGCAGCCCTCTGAATCCACCTGTGTGTGCTGATGGCAGAAAAAGAATCAGTGTTTATTTGTCAAAACTGTGGCTAATGTGTTTGTCTGAGATGGGAGCACTTCCTCTTTCTCTCTCCATCTCTAAGACAGGTTAGCCAAGAGACATCTACTCCTTCCTCGTGGGAGGCATGCATTCAAACCCGAGTAGATTTTCTTTAAACCGAAATCTATAACAGGTTCAATAATGGGAGAAAACCTATATTCATGTCTAAGGAAAAAATACAGTTGAAATAAGATAATTGCTGGCTGTTTTCGTAGGAGGTAAGATAGAGTTCAAGGTTGCCATAGGAGAAATATAAACAAAATAGCCAACTATGTCTTAAAGGATCAAAATGTTTAAGGTATATTTCCATGGGGGGAAGAAAAATCAAACAACTCTCCCTTTTGAGGATTTGTATTCAAGCTTAGGAAATTTGCCTAGTCTAAAATCTGAAAACTAATTTTTTGACTGCTATTTTAAGTCACCTTTCTATGTAAAGGTAACAACACTGCCCACAAGTAATTGTAGGTTTGGGAGTCAGACAATTGAGAATTCAAATCAAGCTGTAATGATTTCTTTGTTGTGTCTGAGTAAGCAGAGCTATATTGCATGCTTTGGTTAACAGATACAAGTGGTCTTTCATTATTTGATGGTCACTTTATGTCATTTCTAGATTCTTGATCCAAAGAAAGGAAGAACAAGCTTGGTGAACTAAGGGAAAAGTTAGAACTAAGGAAGAACCAGTCCTCTCAAGATTCCAAGCCCTCAATAGTCCTGTTTTTGACCTTCCTAACTGAAGTCTTTAGAGAAATTCCAACTGGAAAAATACGTGGCTTCCTATACATTTCAGCAAAATCTCTCAGCAGAGGGGGAGAGAAAACAGGAAGCTATAAGGGTCCTGATCTTGAGGTAAGTGGCAGTTACATTAAAAATGAAAGTTAGTAGTCCTTGAGCCTGTACTGTAAAGGTAGAGTGGTAGAGTATTGTGCCTACTCTGGTCTCTATCCTGCAACTTCTCTTTTTTTTGCTTCATAGCCCCCCCCCCCCAATTCTCTTGCTGCTCACCAGAGTAATCCCAGTTATATGTTAGGAGAAATTAAATCACACTAAGTAATTAGCTCGAAGCAATGATTGATTCGAAGGTAAAACAGAGAGCTTCTTAACTCAAATACCTTTTTATCTAGATAAAAATTATGTGCGTCTTTTAACTATGAAGCTTGTGAGAAATGGCTACTTTGTAGTGACCTTTCTCTACTCCATTCTTCAAAGAAAGAATTCCTATTGCACAACTTACCATCAGTGGCCCATCACAGAATACACTTGAGTGTGACATACTGCCTCATTTCTCTCAATTATTTTTGCTTTATTTGGTAATGCAATTAACAAGAGTTTCATATTATTTATTTATATTTGCTATGCTACTTCACCAGCCCTGCCATGAGAAGTATCAGTAACCCATGGTCTTGGCTTCCAATTCCTTGTCCATCCAGCCTTTGCTTTTTGGCCTTTTCATCATGTTCTATTAGTCCTTTTTTTTGGTTTGTTTGTCTTTGTTTTTGTTTCTGGGCCACACCAGGTGTCGCTCAGGGGTTACTCCTGGCTATGTGCTCAGAAATCACTCCTGGCTTGAGGGACCATATGGGATGCTGGGGGATCGAACTGCCATCTCTCCTAGCTTAGCGTGTGCAAGGCCAATGACCTACCACTTGTGCCACCACTCTGGCCTTCGTCAAAATCTTTTGGTGACTATCTTTTTCCTTCTAATTCATTTCACTTAGTACCGATAACCACCAATTCCATCTCATGTCTACAATTCTGTTTCTCGTGTTGAAAAACCATCTCTTGTTAGCTTTACTCTTTCACAGCTGCTTTTTATTAGTGAGAACACTATTTTGAAGTACCATCAAACATTTGGCAACATTAGTCTCCCATCTGTAAAACACACTTTATTTGGATTTTCAGCAGAGTATGTGTCCTCTCTGAATTTATTTTCTGGGTAATGGGAATTTATTCAAGTAAATTAATTTGCAAACAAATACAGCTATTGCCATTGAATGGATTTTCTCTTGGCACTTTGAAGAGTAGTTCTGTGGGTATTTTGACTATTGGCACTCACTCACCAGAGTTCTCAGATATGCCAGATACATTCCTATGATGCTGGAAGAAAATATGTGTGACAGTTTACCAGCTTAGAACACCTCTTACCTATCTAGCTCCCAGTTTTGCTATAACGCTTTTAGATTCAGCCAAGTAACCCTCAATTGTTTTTCTTTATTTGTTTTTGACTTGTAAATATAATACTTTCACATTTTCATTCCTTGTGTTAAATAGGTTGGGATTCTAATATATGAAACCAAACCATTTGAATCTTAGCATTATGCAACTACCCACCTAGAGTTGCACAATTCTGGAAATCTCAAAACTTGGGAGACTTTAAGAATATTTTGCAAACTGATCTTATTGCTCTGAATGTAATCAAAGTGTCAGTAAATTGGGTACAACAAACAAATTATGAATAAAATGAGTGGGTAGAGAGAACTTTAATCTTAAGTGTATATATGTATGTATATATATATATGTATATATATATATATATAACTAAATAGTAGTGATTTTTCTATATGTGTTTTGCTTGTTTGTTTAGTTTAGTTTTGGGCTTTTTCCCCACTGTGTCTTTACTGTTTAATGGAGTAACAAGATTCAATCTAACAGACCTCAGGTAATCCTAACAGATGCAAACTCATCAATCTAGATAGAGAACATTACAAGAACAAAATAATGAGATTTCTAAGAATTTCTTTCACTGTGAAGTTGTGTCAAGTCCTTCACAACATTTTTTCATGCAGTCAGGGCTATGATTGATACCTTGAATATTGACTATTCCTGCACACCTCAATCATAGTTAGTCTGTGTATAAATGTGATGATAAAGACCCAACAAGAAAAGCTTTGGTTGACACAAGGCTAAAATATAAGAACTTTAATGCCTATTTTCTAAAATTGATTTTTAGAGCTTAACTCTAAGGGGCCTTCACCTCAATAAAAGAGGCATGTGAAATATTTGGCACAGGGGTTCTAATTTTAAAGAAGTTCCAAAACTTATGTGATCTAATACTTCATTCTCAGATAATGTAAGTGCTTAGCACTTCCCCTAGAAATTTACATTTTTAAGCAAATTTAATGTGCCACAGACATTCCAGAGGGGATGATACCCCTACTTTGGGAAACACTGTTCTATAAATTTGATATATATACACATATAATGATAACTTCATGTAAAATGTTCTCCAAATCCCAACTTCAAATTTTATTGGAATAAAGGACATACCAGTTGTGATCCTTTTACCAAAGAAAACTTAATTGAATCTCAATCATATATCAGAGGTGTGTAGAAAGCATATTTCCCCAAAAGATGTTCTTTCCCTGGGTCCTTCAGAGTTCAGGACAAGGTCATCTTTATGCAAAGAATTCCTGGAGAGGAGGAAAAGTGGCAGACATTCCTGAGCAATCAGAGTAAGTGGCAAGAGCACAGTGCCAAGTTGAATACAAAAAGACCCACTCACAGCAGAAGGCAAATTTGCTCTCCCTATTAACTCAAAAACCTGTTAGAGATTTTTCAGGCAGGAGGGGAAAGCATTGGAAGGAGTGGAAATTGTTTTCTTCCTGGTTTTCCATCTGCTGGATTCTTGTTGATGGGGAGGAAAAACCCTTGGGTAGATGCTCAACTCTCATGGAGGAACTGCACCTGCCCCTTCCCTAGGTGACATTTTCTTGAACTCCTTAAGAAGATGCATATTTGTCCTGCTTTTTAGAGCTTATTCACATATTTAAAAACTCATAACTACAGGGCACTTTCGGTGAGAATTGGGTTTTCAGCACACCCCTGAAGGGGCTGAGTTATCTCAGGTACCTGTGAAAATGCTGAGTGCAGGTAACTGTTCACTTTTTTCTTTTCCCTGCTTGGCTCTAACACAATCTATTCCAATGGCCCCTCATGGGGGAAGGAAGCTGAAAGAGGGTGTAAATCAATAAGAGCAGCAACTCTTTAATAGTCCAAGCTTTTGCAATACTTAATGTTCCCATCCTCAGGGAAGGAAGCTATTCTAAGGCTTGCTCAAGGAAAAGCTGTAAGATTCTCCACAAAATAGATTGCTTCATCGATAACAAGATGATTTGACTGCATTCACCTTACTCTTATGATAGTTCTTCCCCAACTGAGAATTATCATTCTTGGGCTTCTACATTATTAGTTTATAATTGTTATATCTTCTTAAATAGAAGGTTTGTGCTAGATCGTAAAATACTTATGTTTGTGTTGGACTGTAAAATATTTATATAGGGAATGTTAGTTCATGTATTGTCATTCTCCTCCCCTCCCTCCAATTGTTCATTGGTTTTCTTGCCTTCATTCTTTTGTTTTTTTTTTTTTTTATCTTGCTTTTGTTTTTTTTTTCCATTCCTGGAAGTACTAGGGGACTTATTCTTAGCTCTGCACTCAAGAATCTCCCCTGGAAGGGCTCAGGAGATAATGTGGGGTGCTGGGGATCAAACCCAGATATGGATAGGCTGTTGCAAGGCAAACAGTCTGCCTAATCAACTATTTCTTCAGCCCCTCTTGCCTTCATTCTTATGTTAACTAATAAAATGATAAAATTAGCTTCATCATATATATAAATATATTTACACAAATATGCATGTACAAAAAATAAATATGCCTTAGTAATGCTTATTAGGTATCTTACCTATTTATAAGCTCCCTACCTATGCTATCTAATTTAGTAAACACTAGTCATTTGATATTACTTTGGTTTAAATAAAAAAATATAAAATACAATGAAAAACTTAGTGAATGTGCCAGAGAGATAGTACAATAGATAAAGAAATTACCTGGCTCATGGCTGATTCAATCCCATTCCTTGGTACCACATATAGTCCCAAACACCCCTCAGGAGGGAATCCTGAACATAGAGCTAGAGAATAAGTCCTGACTACAGCCGAGTGTGGTCTCAAAATATTCTCAAAATCAAACAAACAAAAAGAAACAAAGCAAAAATTGAGTCCTGCAGTTACCCTAACACCACATCAATTGTTCAGTGAGTACAAGCATGCAGTTATAACACCACATAGCAAGAAGAAGCACATCTTGTGGTGCTGGGGAAATAGCTTAATGACTAAAGGCAGATAGAATGCTTGGGCTCAATTCTGAGTGGGGTCAAAAACATACATGACATTAGAGCAGTCTATTGGAGAGGAATGGTCTATAGAATTTGAGCTTATATGTATTGCTGTACCTTGAAATTTATTTTTTACCCAAGCCTTTCAGAATGTTAAAAGCTGTTTTCAAGAAAATTGCCATTTTCACTTTGTGATACAATTAATAGATGATTCATTTTAGAGGCAGATCTTATTTCTGACTGAAGCCACAATTTGACACTTTCTACGCTGATGCTCTTTTGTGAGCTGAATTACTTTCAAAAATATAAATTTATAAGTGAAGAATGACTAAACTTTCCTACTGGTTAACACTTTGTCTTTATATTTCTAGATAGAATGGATTGAGAAAGCAGTTAAGTGTTCTACACATTCTATGTTCATATTTAAGTTAATGGAGAAAGGTCAACATTTTATAAGTACAGTCCACGTAGGACAGTGAGAAAGTTTGATGTGCTCAAGGTGGTCAGCCAAAAGCTCAAATAGTATATGCACGTTTTTTTTCACTGTTTAATATAATTAAGAACCCAATGTGGACAAATTTAGTTGCATATTTAACTGGGTGGTAGAATCAAGAAAGGAGCAACTTTACAACATATTGTAAAGTTAACAAGGTAACTTAGTAGTAACTAAGTTAGTAGTAACTCATCATGACTAGTTTTACCCATCTTATGATGTGTCTAACTAGTATGACTAGTTCTACCCATCCTATAACACCACTAACTTCTAGAAAAGCTAATAACTCAGAGGATAAGTGCATGCATTCTGCTTGTGGAAGGCCTAGGTTTGATATCCAGCATAGATTCCCAAATATTACCAGGAGCAATGTCCAAGCAATATGCCTCAGCACTGTGATATATGCCTTGCTCTCAGATACCTATTCTCCTGAACTTAGTTTCATGGCCAATGAACCATATGCAAGGAAATTTTCTCACTAGGAAATATGTGTGATAACAACGTATATTGTTTCTACCCTACTTTACCTATAGGAAAATCTACCAGACATTTTTATTGGGTTCCTATTTACAAAATTTTCTCTTTCCCTCCCCAAGGAAGAAAAAATATTCAATCATTGAATCTAGCTTAGACTAAGTTATCAAAACTTTTCCTATTTGTCTCCATTAGCATATGCTTTAGCTACAGCGTCTTGGTCCTTACCATTCTGGCATTAGAAATGAAAGATTTAGCTTCCCTGCTTGCATTTATATTCCCCAGTATCTAATATTGAAGCCTTGGATGGAGTTTAACTAAAGAAAGAGAACACAGACACAAAGAAATCATCATTTATCACAAGTCCTATATTCATCTGGCAGAATTTGTGAAGTCTCTTTTCCTCAGCCATCAAACAGAAGAGCTTCCTGATCTAGGTACTGATTCTGTTCTCCAGGAGGAACGTCCTAGAGACCAAGGCTCTCAGTTGCCTCCTGCTTACATTCTAAAGGCTCTTTGTTACACATTATCCTCCTTGATGTTATCTACATTGTGGAGAAAATAAAGTGGGAGAAAACATGATCTACTTGAATGCTATTCTATTCATAGAAGGCTGGAGGCCCAGCAGTTATATTTAAACAAAGGTCTTATCAGAAAGGCTCATAGATTCTCTGTCAATATAATTCCACCCACAACACAGTAGATTTCTATCTGTTTTCAGCCAATTCCATATTCTAGTAACATCAAACAAAATCCATTCTAAACACAGGCAGTGGTTATTACTTGAGGTTCTGAGAAATAATGGAAGAGCCACATTTTTAGTCTTATTTACCCTATTAATTAGATTAGATTCAACCAGGTGATTTTAGTGAAACTGTCACTCAAATTCTCTAAAAGTGATAGACTTTTCCAAAATTCAAGGCCCTGCATGTCAGATGCTACATCAGTATGATCTTTCAAACTTTATAGTCCTTTATGAAATATCTTATTTCACAAATAATTCTAAGTACACATGACTAAAGCCTGTTTTCCAACACTTCTCCTGAGCTTTAATCTGAGAGGTTTCAAAGTCTGTCTTTTGATATACAATAAATTATAACACTTTAAAATATTTTAGGATCAGAAACATAGCACTGGGTGAAGGTGCTTTCTTTTCATGTGACCAGTCCTGGTTCAAACCCTGGTACCACAAATAGTCTTCCAAGCATTGCCAGGAGTGACCCCTTAGTACAGAACCAGGTTTAAGCCCTGAATACTGCCAGGAAGTTCCAAGTACTCCCCTGATTTTTTATAGTATGTGCCACTCTATTGACAGCCTCTCTCATAAGTGTTTTTATTGCTTGTTATTTAATTGCTAAACTATCAACTATTTCAGATCATTAACCATCAAATAGAATAGCATTTAAACAAGCTCAGAAATATCGTTGTAAAATTTTCTTGCAAAAAATTCTTGCAAAAGGAGCACTTTTCATGTAACATTAGAAAACAGGAAATAAATATGAGGTCACCTCTAGAAAGTCCATCAGGAACTGGGATATGTACACTCAGAATACTTTCTTGACAATCTTAAACTGGTTCTGCTCATCCCATGTGGTCTGTTCTCTGCTCAAACTTCCATCCCTTGATTCCATGAGATTAGGAGAGTATACAAACAAGGCAGGTATTTGTATGAGCTGAGGCATTGAGGTCATGCCCAGCAGTTCCCTGGATCTGTTCCTGACTCTGCTCAGAAGTGACCTGACAGCGCTCAGGAGAGCATGTGAAGTGCTTGATATTAATATTAGGGTCGTAGACACTGCAGCAACTTGCAAGGTACATGCCTTACCTAATCTATTCTACTTCCTTTAGGTAAAATTCTTTGTGTATTTTTTAGAAAATCAAGCATTCTACTAAACTGGTGATTTTTCTTACCCTAACAAGGGACTCATATTTGAGCAAAGCAACTGTAAGACTTTGAGACCATAGGAAGGCACACAAATAATGGCACTCTATTATGAATTGAAATTTCAGAAATGGTCAGAGGAGGAGAGATAAATCCCCATTGTTGATGATCAAAATAATAGTGACTTCAGTAAAATGTACTATTTTCTTCTAATTCAGTATGAACTGGGAGATTATGACAACTTGGAGGTCACAGCAATTCAATCTCTAGAAAAATCTAGCACTTTCTAGTGATGAAGGATTTGTTATTTAAATATAGAGAGAGATAGCTAATTGCTGTATTAAGCAAACATAAAATATCGGAAAAGTCTTCTTATAAAATGTATTTGGCATTTTCTCCAATTTGTGTGTTGAAATCTTTTCCTCTCTCTATATACTGGGAATGTAACACCATATGTAGTCCCTTGTTCAATTGGTTTGTCTATAGTGGAAACAGGAGTTTGTGTTTTAAATTTTAGGATGTTTTGGTCACAGATCTTCTCATGGCATATTCTCTATACACAGTTACCAATCTTCCATTCTTTCACAACAAAAAGATAATCGTCATAGTTATTTTATACAGGCAGCCAGGATTTTACTGAGGAAATACAGGATATGGAATGAACAATGAAACATGACCAGAGACCCCCTAATGGTAGTTGAAAAACTGCCAGAAGACAGAAAAGACATTATTCAAGACAGAATTAAAAACAGCAAACAGGCATGTTGATTAGCCACCAGGACTTCTTTTGCCTTCTGAAAATCAATCTGAATGACCACAAAATGATTTTTGGTTAGTTTTTTAGATATAAATATAGGGAAGAGCTTTTTTTTCCTATAACATTTTCATTTTTCAAAGCATACTCATAAATTAACCTTCCTCAGAAAGCAAACCAAAAGAATTATTTTTATCACAAAAATAAAGAAAACCAAGAAGTACAGGTCATAATGAAAGCCAATGAGTTATTTTTCATTTCTTTTTTTCTATGGCCTGAAATAGAGGCCCTCAATGAGATGAGTAAGCCAAAAATTTTGGTCTAATAATAAGTAATACTTAATTAGCAGGGTGTATGGAATTTTTCTACAACAAGAGGTTATGAGATGAGAAATGTCCTGGTTATTTTTGAAGGGCTATATTACTTCATATCTTCACACATAACTTCCTGAGTTTGACAAGGAAAAATAATGAGAAAGATAATCAGATCCCTTGCGTTAAAGTACAAAACAACCCTTGAGTCATCTTTAGGAGAAACTTCCTCCATCTTTAATATGGTACTTGACAATTGAATGAATGCTTTAGATTTCTATTTTTCTCCCTGGGAACTATGGGGTTTTTAGTCCTCATTGGTGAATAGATTCTAAAACCAGTAGAGTCTGTATTCAAGTAATTAGAAAATCCTTTCATAGTCTGCAAACTTGGGACATATCCTTAAGTAATGTAAAGTATACATTTATTAAATTGTCTAAAATCAATGGAGTCTCTTTCTTTGTTCATCATCTGCCTTTCACAATAGTGAACAGAATAATGGTGCAATCGTTGCCAATTTTGTCCCAGGCATTCAGGCAAAAATCTCAGAAATACAATTAGCTTCCTTTTCATGTATTTAGCATTGCCATAAACAAGTAGGGAAAATAGCTGTTCCTTTCTAAGTATTTTATCCAAATACGAATCAGAAAGGCAGTCAAAAGAGTTCTACACATAACTGAAGCTTTGGGCACTGTTGACAAGTCAAAGAGCTACCATGAGAATGAAGCGTTCCATGCCCTGTCTTGAGGGCGATTATCTCTGTCTTGAGATGTAAGAGAAGACAATGTTTTCTTTTCTCAAAAGTCCCAACTGTAGTATTGCTTTTATTATAGTTTCTGTGAAGTGAATACTTAATTCTGATATAATGGATTGCTTAGTCCACTCTGAACAAGACAGCGGGAACATATTGTTCTTATCACTTCCTCTCTGTTGTTGGTCTTTGTTCATCATAGTAAACATTACAGAACTACAAGTTTGAGAAAAGTCTATCCTCTGACTATAAAAGAAAATCATTTCACCTAGAATTCTAGGTGTTGTGGAATGCTTCCAAAATTGGTCATATACTTGCTACTTGCATTGACAATTGCATACTATACATTTTCCCATAAAGAATGCAGAAAGTGGGTTATTTGTACATCAGGGTCAAATTATTTTATTCTCAGTAAGCAAGCAAAACTTTATACTGAAATAGAGTAAGAATGAGGGGAGAAGATGAAGCCTGATGTGCAAGACAGTTGTAAAAATGTTGAAGACGTCACATGTCCAGCCACAGGATTTGGAATTTATCCTACAGGTAAAATTTTTCATCTTTATCTGGGTAACCATATCTCTACACGCTTGTTTTCAAAACATCACTCCAGTGGAATATAGAAATATGCAAAAAGAGAAGCAGGAAAATTTATGAAAAAGATATTTCAGTATAAAGGAAAATTGATGGGCAAAAGTATAGTGTCAACAAAAGAATAAACAAAGGTTGTGTCATAAGGATCCCTTAGAAATGTCACCTGCAGGACATTGAAACTCATTGAATATCAAAAGTGGGCTAAAAGAAGCTCTGTAATTCATCTCAGCAGATCAGGAAAATTCTATGATTTGAGACATAAAAATGGATTTTTTTTTTGTACATGCCAAAATCCGTATTGGAGGGCTGGAGAGTAGTGCAGGGGCTAGGCACTTCCTGGGCTGGCAGCCAGCCCCCATTACAACCCTATCACACATGGCTCCCTGATCACCTGTGGATGGGGCACAAACCTTCTCTCATAAAAATAAATCTTTGTACCGCTTTTATAAATATATTCATACCTCTGGTTTATCCCTAGATATTAACATTTGTAAAATAGAAATAAAATCCAGAGAGTTGTGTGTGTGCATATGTGTTCATGTTAAATCTTACAGGTGAGAGTCATTCAAAATCATAGAAACAGGACTAGAAAGAGAAGAAATATAGTAAACCTTTATATTTCCTACTAAAGGAAAGAGATAGCTTAGCTTTCTGAAAGAATGTAATTCTTTTTCTACAGAATTGAAAATCCTTATGAGGAACTGGCTTTTTTTATGTTATGTTTTTGAGTCCAGAGCCTGTACTCATGGGTGTGCTGTGTTTGTCTAATTAAAAGAGTAAATACCAGTGAGCAAGCAATCATTTTTAAAGAAAAGAATACACTGAAAAAGTACATGTCTTACAGGTTCAAATTTCTGTGTTTCATCCTTGTAACTGGGTTAACTTTATGCAAGGCAAGTCTCTTAAACATTGTACAATCTCTTTGGCACTGAACTCATGATTTGTTGTTGTTGTTGTTGTTGTTATTGTTGGTTTTGGGCCACACCTGGTGAAGCTTAGGGGTTACTCCTGGCTCTGCCCCCAGAAGTTGCTCCTGGCTTGGGGGACCATATGGAACGCCCGGAAATCAAACTGTGGTTCATCCTAGGTCAGCCACATGCAAAGCAAATGCCTTACCACTTTGACACTGCTCCGGGCCCTGTGCTGATGATCTTGAGAGAACAATCAGAAGAATTTTAATGCTGTCAAAGGTCAGATGATGTTTAGGCAGAAAGACACTGATGGAGCTTCTATCTGGAGGGGAGTTTGAAGATGAGCAAGAAAATATGAATCACACTTTGTTGGAGGCCTTATAAATAATCTTTTATGAGTTTGAGACACATCTATTAGAGATAGTAGACAACTTGGCCAGTTTCTACTAATCTGTAAATATGAAATAAAGTAGAGAAAAAAGTGACTGCAATAAGGTTTGTATCAACTTCCCCCATACTTGCTTTTTGTGCATATAAATCTACAGTGTGTCAGAGAAGAAAAGGCAAGCATGTGAAAGCAGAGAACTGCATATAAATTTGTAAAGTATTGAGGCATTCATTTAGGATCTTTTATTTCCAAAGGTTATTTTGGAAATTTTTGTTATGAGTTGAAAGATCTTTAAAGGGACAAGTGTATGTGATATTAGGTGGACACCAGGATGCAAAGGTATTATCAAGATAAAATGCTTAAATGCAAAAGAAAATGAGATAACAAAAGGCTTTGAAATGTTCACACAAGCTTGATCAAACATGGGCACAAATGCCCTAGCCATTGCTGAACTCATTCTAAACCGGTGCTTTGCTTAGTGTTTAATGAAGGAACCCCATAATGTTAAGACATAAAAATGCACAGTTTTAGATATCCACTTTAATACAATCAATGATCCATTTTGCCCAGGACCTTCCCCTCCACTGGAGAGCTTTAAAAGTTGAGATGGCCCATCACAGAGTCAACTAGCCAGAAAGGTCACCCGCCTGCCTTTTCTCGCTCTCTTTATTATTCACTGTTCTGGCTTTTCATTTTAGTTAGGTGCTTCTATTTGGCCAAAACTTTTATTCTTCGGAAATTGGGCCTCAATTATGTTCAAGACTTTATTTCTCTGAATCTTCGGGGCTTCTGCAAATAGACAAAGAGGGAAGAACACCTTCATAAAAATCTTCTCTTCCTACATAGCACAAAACAAGCAGGTTACTCTAAAAGAATGAGAATAATAGTTGCATTTAGGAGAGATGCCCTGATGGGTGATTTTACTTCACTTATTTTTTAAAGTCTCCTATATGGAATGCTAATAATAATAATCCACTATATCATAAAGCACGTTTAAGTTAAAAAGGTTTGGAAGTAAATACTTCTTACAATAGTTAATTACATATACACCTATGCATATCTAGATACTATATTAAAATATATCTACAAATGTATGATGCATATACATATGTACAAAAGGAAAGCAGAATTTGTTGCCAAAGACCAGGTGTTTGCATTTATACATTTGCTTGTGTGTTTACATCAATAAACAAGTGTTTTCCAAATATAGAGATCAAACACATTGCCCTTTAATTTTGTCTGGAAAGGGGCATTCTTACCACTCTAATAGTTCTTAAGGCAGACCAAAGTTAAGGAAGTAGATATTTTGGAAAACTCCATGAGAGAGTTAAACAAAAAAGGCAAGAGGGATGTCCTCTGGGAACACTCCAGTAAGTGTTCAGGGTCACTCACCTTCATAGTTAAGTAAGGAATCAAGTACCAACTTTCACAAGAAAGAAGTACCTGAGCCCCAATTTGAGCTCCCTAAGCCACACAGAATCAAATACATCTTCAGTCAACCTTCAATGCAAGGTCATCAAAATAATTGCCCCCTGCTTGCTAGTCCCATTTCTGGGTGTTTTTTTCCAGCATTCGAGGCCATGACTTCTCTGGGATATTTCATTCAGGATAGTCCAAAATTGCCTCTAATTAAGCTACCCTGTGTTTGCTCCAGCAGGAGGGTTCCTGTAAAGAGGACCAGGGTCACAGAAGCTTTGGTATATGAGAGCCTGACCTCCTACCTCAGATCTCCCCAACTCTGCCTCACTGGCTTTAGGAAAATTACTTGACTTCTCACCCTTATTATTTCAACTTGAAAGGGTAATAACAGCCACTGTGCAGTTGTTTTAAGATTCACTTATAGAGTATACATGTATCATCTTGGCCTCTGTAACACTCAATAAATGGTAGCTATTATAAAAATAGGTCATGCATTTATTACCTCATGAGTGTTTACACATCAGAAATAGATTAATTTTTATAGTTGAACTAAACCAGTGCTCCATAGTAAAAGTATTTTAATAGAATAAAGATCATGAATTATTCTAAAACTTCTTCGTTTAAAAATTGCCTCAGAGGGGAGAGAGAATGGAGGATGAGGTGATAAAACATCACAGCTTTAATAAAATTGCAAACAAGAATGAACCATGACTTTCCCATATTGGTTATTTTTTAATAAAGTTTTATTTATACAGTCCTGCCAATTGATTTCATCTTGGACCTATGGCTGTTTTGGCACCCCAGTAGCTGAGTTGCATATTTGCCGAGAGACAGAGAATCGGTAAAGCCTAGAATATTTTCACAGGAAAGGCACTTGACTTAGAACATATCACAAAACACTTTTCCTAAAAGGGAAACATTTTATTACCTCTCAGAATTTATCATTGTAGTTTTCATTATCGCAAGTAACAAAAGTGAGGACATTTACAGGAAGGAGTTGATATCCTGTGAGATATCTGTGGAAGGATGGGAAAGTTAGGCTTTCTAGAGGAGTGTAGACAAGACAAAATCTGGCAGCAAAATGCTAATGTGTGAGGAAGGAGAGAAAGATTGTGATGACAAATGTTAGAAACTTAAGTTACTCTCCCTGGAAAACATCATGGCTCCAAGAGAGCAGTGAATAAGATCATACTAACACATATTTGTTTGGGACACCAAATTCCAGGAGACTTTGACAAGTGTGACTTTACCTTTCATTAAAAATCTAATGAAGTACAATAAACTCAGGATCTGTTTTTTTTGGGGGGGGCCACACCCTTTTGATGCTCAGGGGTTACTCCTGGCTAAGCACTCAGAAATTGCCCCTGGCTTGGGGGGATCATATGGGACACCGGGGTTTCAAATCCCGGTCCTTCCTTGGCTAGTGCTTGCAAGGCAGACACCTTACCTCTAGCACCACCTTGCCGGCCCCTAACTCAGGATAATCAAAATATCAAAAATGATGTGCGCTGGAGCCAGGAGGCACTGGCCTGGCTTTATGGTCTGGCAAATGTGACTAATTTTTGTTGGTGCAAAAGGGTGAGAATCAAAACAACTACAGTATGTCTGATATGTGCCTTCACATATTGTTGGCCACCAAAAAGTTACAAAGTGTAATTTTGCTTTTATCTCCCACCATCCTTATCAAGTTTATCCAATATGGCTAATATTAAAATGGTATATCATGCATATTGCAACAGTCCTATGACTTTTCTTCTCATTCTAAACTATCATACAGTACTAAGTTCTGTTGTATTCAAATACATTCTTGAAAAATTAAAGTGACTAGTTCTTGTTTTAAAAATAATAATGAGGGTCGGAATGATAGTTTAATGGTAGGGCATTTGCCTTCCACGTGGCTGATTTAGGACGGACCCCAGTTCGATCCCCGGTATCCTATATGGTCCCCCAAACCAGGAGTGATTTCTGAGTGCATAGCCAGAATAACCCCTGAGTGTCACTGGGTGTGGCCAAAATAATAATAATAATAGTAATAATCTTCAGATTTTATTTCCAGCAACATATGGTCATTAGAGCAACAGAAGGCAGTGTATGGCACCAAAAACCAAAAAAAAAAACAATAAAACTATATATATATATATATATATACATATATATATACATATATATTCTAGAAGAAAAAGTTTTGGTTGGGATATAAGCTCAAAACCAGGGCACAGAGATTATATAGCCTGTTATTCTTACCCCCAAACGCACCAGCAATATAACATGACAATGTTTTCTTTTGCATAGGCATACTAAAGAGAGGGAAATCTTATGTATAGAAACAAGCTCTTATCTACTAGGGCTAAGAACCCACAAATTTTATAGTACTGGGGCACTTCCCACCATGAATATTTGTAATGGGTGGCATGTGTTAAACTCCATGTGATCTGACAACAACCATCCAACCCCTGACCCCCACACCCCAACCATAGAACCAGCACAGTTCTCTGCACCAGCACCAGGAATCAAACTCTCCTCCGGGGAGTTCCTAATACCTCTATGGAAGCAACTTGCGCTAGGTTGATACGACACCGTGAAGATGAGGAAACAGCAACAATTTGATCTAAAACCAGGTTGCCCTACCTCATCACCTAACAGTAAGATGAAATCAGAAGACAGCTCATTCTTTGATCTGTGCAAAATCCAATATCACTAATTACAAAAGACTGACTTTGACAACTGCGACTGAGCAGAACTTCTTCTGGGACCAGTAAGAAAGACCTTAGCCTAGACTTTGGTCTAGGATTTGTACAAAAATCAAGATCTCTAATTATAGAGGTCTGACTTTGAAAGTGTGACTGAGTAGAACTTCTGGAACCATTAGTAAAAACTCTATCCTAGGCTTCATCCTAGGATCTTTGCAAAAAATCAAGATCACCAATTACAGAAGATCAACTACAACAACATGAAGGAGCAGAACTTCGAGAACCATAAAGAAAGACTCGATCTTAGACTTCGCCCTATGACCTCTGCAAATATCATGATCTCTAGTTACAGAAGACTGATTTTGTCAACCATGACAGAGCAGCACGTTTCCTGGCATCATAAAAGGACCATGGGGTTCAAAAATGAGCATGTCCAGAGTCTGTAGTCATTTCCATGACAGTATGCTTCAAGGGTGGAGAAACCCTGTATTTCTTAGAAAAAGGCAGTTCCCTTTCTAATTTCCCCAATACTTACTGTGCCTATGCAAAAAAAAAAAAAAAAAAAAAAAGACACAAAACTTTGCCACACCAGCCCTCCTCCCCTTTTTATTTATTCCTTTTAGCTATTGTTTATTATTGCTGTTGTGTTTTTTGCCATTGTCCGTTCTTATTTTATTTTCTTTTTTCTTCTTTTAAATTGATATTGATAGCTCCTAGATGGACTACTCCCAGCTTTTTCTTTCTTCTTTCTTTCTTTCTTTCTTTCTTTTTCTTTCTTTCTTTCTTTCTTTCTTTCTTTCTTTCTTTCTTTCTTTCTTTCTTTCTTTCTTTCTTTCTTTCTTTCTTCTTTCTTTTTCTTTCTTTCTCTTACCGTCTTTCTTTCATACTCTTTCTTTCTTTCTTTCTTTATTTTTTCTTTCTTTCTTTCTTCTTTCTTTTTCTTTCTTTCTCTTACCGTCTTTCTTTCATACTCTTTCTTTCTTCTTTCTTTCTTTCTTTCTTTCTCTTTCTTTTTCTTTCTTTTTTCTTTCTTTCTTTTTTTCTTTCTTTCTTTTTTCTTTCTTTCTTTCTTCTTTCCTTTTTTCTCTTTCTTTTCTTTCTTTCTTTCTTTCTTTCTTTCTTTCTTTCTTTCTTTCTTTCTTTCTTTCTTTCTTTCTTTCTTTCTTTCTTTCTTTCTTTCTTTCTTTCTTCCTTCTTTCTCTTTCTTTCTTTCCTTTCTTTTTTCTCAACAGAACCACAGAACTTGAATCATCTTGTTTTGCCTCATAAATTGAGGGTAGGGGGAAGTGGATGGTACCAGGAGCAAACAGTCTCATGAACATTGAATGGAAATAAAAAATAATCAGACCTAAACACCAAACCCAAAGTCAAAAACAACAGAATCAAGATACCCAATCTACAACAAGCTATATACAAAAGGGACCTGTTAACACTAGTAGTCCAGTGTGCAAAGGGAGGAGGTATGGGTAACAAGCTGTGTGGATGGAGGACAACACTGGTGGTGAGAATGTCCCTAATTCACTGTCACTATGTACCTTAAATATTACTGTGAAAGGCTTGTAATTCATATTGGTCACAATAAAGAAAAACAAAGAACAAGCACCTCCCATCACAAAGAACAGAAGAAAACCAGTGTTGAAATGGCTGGGGGAAACAAAAGATTATCATACACTACTGGTGGCTTCTCAAAAAAATAAGAACTGAGCCTCTGTATGGCCCAGTAATTCCACTTCTTTGCATTTACTGAGGGCCCAAAATTCTTATAAAGAGAAGGTATTTGCTCTCCTGTGTTAATTTCAACTCTGTTCACAATATTCCAATGTGGAAGAGGTTAAAAGGTCTGGAAAGACTTTTAATGCTCCTACTGAGTCTATGTAGACTCAAACCTTGATTTCATGGTGACAGTGAAGTTCCTGTCAAGTATTTTTTTTATAATTAAAGGTGTGGCTCCTCTAAGGTCTTCTACTTTTAATTTATTTCACCCAGCCAATGGAGATCCCATTCATATCCCCAAAGAATTTGTTATTATAAATTTTTACTATTGATACCTTTAACCCTATGCCTAGTACTAGTTAACTCAGCATAAAACAAACACACTTTTTCTTCTCTTTTGGACCACTTCCTATCATGGAAAAATGACCTCTCACTAACCTTTGTCTTTCAAGACACTAATCAAACAATAGAACCTCTTTCTTGTGGACCTAGAAATTACAGTCCAAATCTGCATGTCTCCAAAAGATGGAAACACAGAGGTTCATAGAAACCCTGATTAGTCAGTGTGGGCCAGATATGTAAGCACTGTCAACAAGTAAAAATTTTTTTATAACTTCTCTTTCTCCTGAAACTTGTTTTATTATAATGAGTCTAGTTGCAAGAGTCAAATATCATTGGAAAGTTCTCTATAATTTTATTAGTAAATTCTCTATACAGAAGGCATCTCTGGTGCCCACATTGGTATTGCATTGGTACTAAAAAGATAGCTAATATGGAAATGGACCAATAAATTTCTCATTTTTCCCCACATCACCATGTAATTTCAACAAATTTGACCCACCATCTACTTTTGATAACCAGAGGATCAAAAATGTGAAGAAAGAAAGGAGGTTGAATTTTTCTAAAATTCAAGTAAATTAATTTGTATTTTATTAATCATTTTTAATCTTTAGTTTAGTTTTTTAAGGGTACTTTGTCTTGTAACATTTAATATATTCCACAAAGTGCAGTGAAAAAAAAAGTATGTCAGTTTGTTGATGTTCCATGAGATTTAATTGCCTGAAGAATCAAGACAGTCATACAGCAACAACTGTCCATGCTCAATAGATAAGGTCTTTCTCATTTGGTTACATCAATGATAGATTATTCTGTTGCAAAACTTAAAAATGAAATAGATTCATGTATCTTCTAGAGAAAGGTTCTGTGTGTGCAAAACTTATTTTCAAATAACAGCAACTAAAACATGCTGTTTGAATTAACATTTTCACATGCACACATATTTAACATTGAATTAATATTCTTACATGCCCTTAGGTAGGGCTTTTGCCTTGCATGCTGATTCTGGTTTGATCCCTGACATCCTATTTGGTCCCCAAGAACCACCAGGTGTGATTCCTGAGTCACAGCCAGGATTAGATCCTAAATGCTGCTGGGTGCAGCCACAAAAAAACAGCATCAACTAAAGCAAAACAAAGCAAAACAAACAAAAAAATTGACCCTCACATGGAAATAATTGAAAAAAATAATAAACCAAACTTCTTACCTGAAGTAATAGATAAAGTCCTTTAATTATTCTTCTAGCTTGTTTTCATAATAAAATGCTTTGGTATGATGTGACCAAAGGAGAGATGTTGACAAGTTTCTGATGTAAATATTTTTAGAGTCCACATCATTTGTTGACTACACTTCTTCATCATTATTATCAACACCATCATCATAACCATCATCACAATTCTTATTATGATTGAAAAGGAAAATATTCTATTCTATGGGACAATGGTATTTGCTGAAAATAAAAAAGACAGCACCAAGAATAAGAAATACATTTTTATTTTTACTGGTGCTCTCATCAACCTACTGCCTTATCCTCCAAAGAATATTTTTTATTTATTTGATTCAAAAAAAGAAGCAGAGAGCTAATGCTACCTCTGTGCTTTGGACACCACCTCCCTGAGGCCCATAGTGCAGGCTTTTCCAACTCTGTTAACTTCATTGCTCTTCCTCTAGCTGTACTGAAATTCACACACAGTTTGGGCATGGTCCATAACATGGACCATGAGAGTTTCACAATAAATCTGGAAACATTTTGGAAATCTTACTCATTCAACAATCACACTCAGTTACAAGAAAAGCTTCACCAATATTCTATTTTGATCTTCATGTCCTTCATAACCATCATTTTGTGATTTCACTAAACTTTTTATTTATAACACAAATAAAAACAAAGTGAAAGGCGAGAATGGTGAAGGCCTTGGTAGAGATGAGTATTCTATTTTCATTGTCAGTGCAATTTTGTTCATTCTGCAATACTTTTAAAACAGTGTGGAAAAATATATACAAAACAACTGTGTGGTCTCAGCAGCGATTCACTCTATTTTGGTTCTTCAACAATAGTTCATATGAGAACCCCGTGGGGTCATCAGATCTCAGGAGTGACAGAATCCAAATCTTCTCTCACCAGACCTTATATGTTCTGTCCATAAACACTCTATTTAAGTTATAAAATACTGCAAGCATTATTAATATCCACCTATTTTATTCTAAACATTCAGTGAATTCAACTTGGTAACTATATCCAGAAATCATAAAATATCTAAGGAATGGGTGGGAGAGGAAGAAAAACAAAACAGAACAGTAAGTAGCACTTTCAAACATCTAGATATTGATACCATGTATATAAAGTAGATACCAGGAAATTTTGCAATCCATTCAGGTGCTTTTAACTTATTTGCACTTGTGCATGTGCGCGCTTGCTCTCTCTTTCTCACACACACATACATACACACACTTTCAACATCATTCCTTTAGATAAAGAAATTTCCATATAGACTGGTCCCACTTTCTCTCCTTTTGATTAATCATTTCTTGGTAAGTAACACACATGTTCAATTATCTGAAAATAATTTATGGTCAAGTTCAATCAGTTACTAAATATTTACAATAAGCACATCATCATTTGACTAAAAAGCTAGGAAAGAGAATCAAACTCTAGATTCTTTGAGATTTTATCTCTAGTATTCATGTTTTATGTTTTCCTCCCTTGTGTTTGCTCCTAAGAAAGTAGGTCTGTGAAGGCAAATATTCTTGTGACAATCTGGTTGTGGACTAAAGATTCTGTGGGCTTACTTTTTAACTGTATAGTTCAGTGTGGGTTGGGTGACATAGGTGGAAAATTGTTTCATTATATCAAGCTGTTAACGCTGAAGCTTAGTGTTAATCCAGGACTCACTAAAACTTTTTTATAGCCTCTAGGTGCTAATCTTCTTGATACAGGATTTCTCCTTCCCTGCCTGCCCAACATTCAGAACCTGTGTATGCACTGGGTAAGTTTCATCCACAATTCATAGACTCCTGCTGGTGATTACTTTTGTGTGTTAAGCCTACTAAATTCTAACGCTATAATTTCATAGCCATGTCCTTTGAACTATTATGTAATCTATCTGAATGCCACTGTCAGAGGTTTCTAAAATAGTAGTCTGAAATGATGCTTTGATAAAAAAAGAAATTCTTGATGTCTCAAATGATTAAAACTAGCATATATGCAATCTACTTGTCAATAAATATTTCCAAGTTTCCTTTCTGACATAGCAGAGCTGAAAGTTGTCAATAAAGCCATTAAGAGGACAGGGACCAGTGTTTTAGCCTTGCACAAGCCTTTTCTTCATTATTCTTGTCATAATTTTACTGAAGATGAGAAACATGAAAAGTACAATATTCACCATGCTATGCCTTACAGTTTCCCATGAAGAAGTTGATTGCTGTGACCATACTTATCTGCTTGAAAAATGTGGTCACAGTGGTAAAAAGCAATAATACAAATAAGGGATTCGGTTCTCAGATCAGGTGAAAGGAGTCCATTGGATGATGACAGCCGAAGATTTTGGAGAAGTAACAGATATTGATGGAACAGACAATGTCAGGAATGAAAACATTCTGTGTGTGTGTGTGTGTGTGTGTGTGAGAGAGAGAGAGAGAGAGAGAGAGAGAGAGAGAGAGAAACAGAGACAGAGACAGAGAGACAGAGAGAGACAGAGACAGAGAGACAGAGGCAGAGACAGAGAGATGTTCTACTCACCTTTATTTTTGTATCCACAGAAATGACCTTCAATGATGTTAGTTCAGAAATATTCACTGCTGGAAAACTGCTAATGATTGATTAGCTCTCTCTGCCCTTTCTCTTCTTGAATCACATTCCACAGTATGCTGCTTCTCTTTTTTATGCCTTTTGATTTGGCTCAGTTTCATTAATAGCCTTGTGATTGAATGCATTTGTTTACTCACTTGATTTTCTTTTTTCTGCTTATCTTTTTAGCCCGACCACGTTTAATATCATTTAAAACAGCATCTTTTATGTAGACTAGGATCACAGACTTAAAGGTAAATCGTGTTCTAATTAACTGATATTTTTATAGCTGAAAAAATGACACGTGATTTGAGGTAATTGGGGTTTGCATTGATGAATGTTTAGCTAGTGCCTCTGTTCTCCTTTTGTTGCTGTTGTTTTGGGTCACACTCAGCGGTGCTCACGAGTTATCCTGGCTCTGTGCTCAGAAATCGCTCCTGGCAGGTTTGGGGGATCTTAGGGGAACCCAGGATTGGAACCACAGTCTGTCAAATGCCCTACCACTGTGCTTTTGCTCCAGCCCCTCTCTTTGCTGTTGTTCGTTTTTTTTTTAAGTAAGAAAAAAAACACAGTTTTATTAGTCCATATTACATACAGTACAATCATCAGAGTGTTCTCCTTCTGTATTCATCCTACCATATACAAAACAGAGCAGAACCATACACAAAACAATCTATTCCTGGAAATATCAAGTTGGCCCACTCCTTGGTCTGTGTAAATTTCCTTTCAGCACCACCATTTGGGAGCCAGATTTGTACCTTGTTCATGTTTTTATAAGCTCTGTGCATTGTGCCATGTTCTGAAATCTACTACAATTATTGTATTTTGAGTGTATTACAGATGTCAGTGTCTCCAGAGTCAATGTTCAGGTTTGGAACCCAAAGCTGAAAGCATCATCATTTCATTGAGTCAGGAGTAAACCACAAAGCAGACATGAATCTTCTGCAGTGTACCTAAAAGAATTTACTAACATTTCCCAAACCCACTTCTGAAGAAAACACTCTAATATTCCTTAATCAATACTGGCCACAGATTCAACTTTTTCATAAATGCTGACTGCCAAGAATCCAAAGGAGCAACTTATATCTCATTCCCCATAGGAACAATAGGAGGTCTATTGAAATAGTGCTCCTCTAGTACGATGATGCTGGGAAGTGGTCAGTCATCCAGATATGTTGTATGATTTTCCATATTAATCCCCCAGAAATTTTTTGTCTGAAATAGAAAATTAAGTTGTTGGTCTGAAATACCAAAAAAAAAAAAAAAAAAAGGTTTGGTAGATGAGGGTAGGAAAGATCATCTACTGAGTGATTACATATCAGCCCTGTACTGGATTACATTAATTTCATAGTGAAGATGACTGGAACTTAGAGAGGTTAATGTAATTTTCCCACTTGGTCATCTATATTAAAGGTTGATAATAACAATAAAAACAATAAAAATAACACTCTACAAATCACACTCTTTTTGAACTTTTTGAACTCATTTGGCTGTTAATTTGTAATACAACCTATTCATAGGCTGAAAATTGCCAGAATATTTAAAATGTGATCCTGAATTTACTTTTCTATTGGAAAAAATTGAAAACAAAATAAGTTCATAATCCTTCCAATAGAATAAGTCCAACTGTTGTCGTGTACTCATATTTCCTTCTAGGCTTACTTATGTTCAAATTGGATTCAGCAACTTAAAAATGACAATACTTTTGACACATTATTTAATTTTATGACCCCTTAGTTTTTCACATGGTGAAAATGAAGCAATGATGAGAATTTTCTTGTCTCATTATTCTAAATATTCCATTAAATTTTGTGTGGGAAGCACTTGAGGTGGTATTTGGTGTGGAATGAATATTCAGTCAGTGTTGCATTTGTGTTTTGACTGAGTATGGAATAAATCACAGCATGGTGGCAGCCTACTCTTTCCCCATTTCATTTTGTGATTGATCTACTATCCCTAGAGATTCCTCTAACTCAGGAGTAAAAAGAATTTTAAGTTGACAATCCTGAGATTGTCTTAACCATCTAACTTGAGGTGATTTATTTGTTGCCTATTAAGTTAGTCTCTTTCAGGCAAACACTTTGACTTGTACATTCCGTTTATGCACACCTTACGGGTTCCCCAAGGTGGCAGTTGGCACATTGAGTACCAATGATGTCACAGGAGCACTTGAGACTTAAAGTCTATAGTGCCAAGCAAGACCTATCAGCCTTTGCTCACTAAGGACTGATCCACTTGATTTGTTTGATCCTATTCTATTTCTGTTGTAACAAGTAATCCAGTGTTATTTTATAATTCTAGAAAATCATAAATATAAAATAAAGGTATTGACAGGGCTGTTTCTTCTTCAGGTTCTTGTGAAGGACCAGTTTCTTTAAGAAGCTGCCCACAGCTTTACCAGATACATCACTGTGACCAAGTCTTCACTCACCTCGTCTTCTCTGATGTTGACTCCCTGCCCATTGTCTTGTTTGGTTTTGTTTTGGAGCCATACCTAGCAGCGCTCAGGTGCAACTCAACATCTATCTCAGAGCTCTACTTAGGGAAACACAAATCCCAAATTCAAAGCATATTAGAAACATTTTCTGGTCTCTCTGCTTCTCTTTTTAAACTTTATTTTGGGCTTATATGGATTATTTTACTCTCAGTGTTTTTGGTTTTAGCAACAAAGGTTAATTTTTTCCCTCTAAACTAGCATTTTCACAGGTTCCTTGGATTAGAACATGGACATATATAGGAGTATTATTATCCTGCTTATCAACTATACCCCATAATGGTATGTACCAAATAAGTAGGGGTAAATTTGTTATTTTTTTCCTTTTTTTATAAGTATGACAAATTTTCAATACCTCCTTAGCTCTTAAATTCAGGTTTCAGTGTCATCTTCTATTTAAATTAAAACTCTTATATGCAATATGTCAAGTTTGTCTTTAATCCCCTCAGTCACCTCCAATCACCTCAGTCTACCTTTCATAGAAAACTCTCATGAAAAATTCCATTCTCTCAAGAAATCTATTTTGGAAGACAGGTTTCTTATTCTCTCACAGTGATCATGTACATTTTTTATTTGTGGCTCTATTCCATGCCAATGAGAACCACAAGATCTAACAACTTCTTTCTCTGCCAAGGCACAATAATGTCACTACCACTTTCTACAAGATTACTAGTCAAAGTAAACATCTCTTTGTCTAGTAACCCAGACTGTCTTCCACGTAACAAATCAGTAAGACACAAATGCCATTTGACTCACTTTCTTTTCTGAAAACATAATTTCTTTATTTAAACACAATGGTTCCAAATATGTTTGTAATTGAGTTTCAGCCATAAAATGCACACCCCTTCACCAGTGCAACTTTCCCACCACCATTGCCCCCATTTTCTATTTAATAACATTTGTTTCCCTCCAAGATTACAGTTATCAGAATCAAGATTGTTGAGTGAATTTATGTTCTTTAATTCTCTTTATAATTGTCTGCAGTCTAAAATCAAAGGAGAGATAAGAACCTATAGCTACAGAAACAATATTTTTAAAGTAGCATATCTTTTAAAGATATATCTTTAGAGAATCTGTGAGTGTTGCCTGTGTGTGTTTTTCCACTGTCCTGTCTCCTGAACCTCTTGGGAATGGGGTGAAAAGGGCCCAGAAAAATAGCTCTGCCAGAGGCTCATCCAAGGGCTAGAATGCCAAGGAACTGTGTCTGACCATGAAAACCGGCTATCCACAGTATTCTGCAGAAAGGCAAGTCCCCTGTTTGTGACGTCAGGCTGGGAATATTGCCCAGTGGTTCCCGACTGAGAGAAACTGTGAGTGTTGATGTGCATGTTTTTCACTGTCCTGTCTCCTGAACCTCTCGGGAGTGGGCCGAAAAAGGCCCAGAAAAATAGCTCTCCCAGCGGCTCCAGAAGAGCATGGCTGCTTCGCTTTGCTTTGTGGCCACACACTATTCTAAACAATAAACCCCACCACAACACACAGAAAAAAAATCACACTACAAGCGTGACAATGGGGAAACCTCGCAGGCAAACACCATGCACAGAGAAAGAAGACTATAGCGCAGATGACCTAAAAAATTTCAACCATCTGATTAACCTCTTTGATAAGGAGTTTGGAATAGAAATGTGGAAGATGTTTGTAGAACTCAAAGAAAGCATACATCGATCTGAACAGAACACAAAGACAGAAATCAGGAAAATCCAAACTGAAGATCTAAAAAACATGGTAGCTCAACTGAAAAACTCAGTGGATGGCCTTGCCAGCAGGGTAACAGCAGCTGAGGACAGAATCGGCATGCTGGAAGATGAGATACAGAAAAACTCAACACAGCAGAAGAAATTGGAAAAGGACCTTAAGACAAATGATCAGGCAATGGAAAAAATACTCAAGGAATGTGAACAAATAAAAATAGAAGTCTTTGATAAACTCAACAGAAACAACATAAGAATCATTGGAGTCCCAGAGGCCCAAGTAGGAGCTCTCCAGAAAGAATAAACTGTCAAAGACATCATCAAAGAGATACTCCCAGAGTTAAAGACTATATGCAATCAAATCCTGCATGCCCAAAGAGTACCAGCTAAAAGAGACCCAAAGGAAAACACCCCAAGACACATCCTTGTTACAATGACAAATCCCACAGAGAGAGATAGAATATTGAAAGCAGCAAGATCAAAAAGGAAAATTACGGGCCCGGAGAGATAGCACAGCGGCGTTTGCCTTGCAAGCAGCCGATCCAGGACCAAAGGTGGTTGGTTCGAATCCCGGTGTCCCATATGGTCCCCCGTGCCTGCCAGGAGCTATTTCTGAGCAGACAGCCAGGAGTAACCCCTGAGCACTGCCGGGTGTGGCCCAAAAAACAAAACAAAAAAAAGAAAAAAAAAAAGGAAAATTACATTCAAAGGAGCATCCCTAAGACTTACAGCAGACATGTCACAAGAAACTCTCAAGGCCAAAAGACAGTGGTGGGATATTGTGACAAGACTGAATGAAATGGATGCCTCACCTAAAATACTGTACCCAGCACGACACACGTTCAGTTTTGAAGGAAGGATACATAGCTTCATGGATAAAAAAACAGCTCAGAAACTTCACAGATGAAAAACCAGCCTTAAAGGAAAAACTGACAGGTCTACTTTAAGACAAGGAGACCAACAAACTCAGCAAACTTATATACATAGATGACATTAAATCCTATGACAATCATCTTCCTCAATGTCAGTGGACTAAATTTACCAACTAAAAGACACAAAGTGGCAAAATGGGTCAAAAGATGAATCCAATCTTCTGCTGCCTACAAAAAAACACACCTGAATAGTCAGAACAAATATAGACTCAAAATCAAAGGCTGGAGGAAAATCATCTAATCAAACAACACTCTTAAAAAAGCTGGGGTGGCCATATTAATATCTGATGACACCAACTTTATACTCAGAAAAGTGGTAAGGGACAAAGATGGACACTATGTACTAATCAAGGGATATGTGCAACAGGGAGAAATCAGACTATTAAACATATATGCACCCAATGAGAGACCAGCAAATTATCTAATACAATTACTGACAAATCTGAAAGAAGACATCAATAATAACACAATAATTTTGGGAGACCTCAACACGGCCCTGTCAACACTTGATAGGTCAAGCGAACCACAACCCAACAAAAAACATACTAGCCCTGAAAAGAGTAATGGAAGAAAGAGGACGAGTAGATATATATAGGATACTCCACCCCAAAAAACCTGGATACACATTCTTCTCCAATGTACATGGGTCATTCTCCAGGATAGACTACATGCTGACACATAAAACATACCTTCATAAAGTAAGAGGATAGAAATCTTGCAGTCTACCTTTGCTGACCACAAGGCTCTGAAATTAAATGTGAACTACAAAGGGACGCAGAAGAGAAACTTTAACAATTGGAAATTAAACAGCCTGCTACTGCACAACCAGTGGGTCTGAGATAAAATCAAAGAGGAAATCAAATCTTTCCTGGAAACAAATGATAATGAAGACAAAAACTGCCAGAATCTAGGGGACACAGCAAAAGTAGTCCTGACAGAAAAATTTATAGCTTTGCAAGCACACATCAGGAAGGAAGAAGGGGCATACCTGAATAGCTTAATGACGCAGCTCATAGAATTAGAAAGTGCTCAACTAAAGTACCCAAAAATAGGGAGACAGAAGGAAATAACACAGCTGAGAGCAGAAATCAACAAAGTGGAAACCCAAAAAATAATCCGAAAGATCAACAAAAGCAGAAGTGGGTTTTTTGAAAAAAAAATAAACAAGATTGATAGACAATTGGCAAAACTCACAAAAAAAAAGAGAGAGAAACCTGATAACCCATATTAGAAATGAAAAGGGGGAGATCACGACAGATATTGCAGAGATCCAAAGGGTAATCAGAGACTATTTTGAGAAACTTCATGCTACTAAACATGAAAATCTAGAAGAAATGGATAAATTATTGGACACATATCCTTCCACAGTTAAGTAAGGAGTATGTAGCATATCTAAACACCCCCATCACTACAGAGGAAATTGAAACTATAATCAAACATCTCCTCAGAAAAGAAAAGCCCAGACCCAGATGGATTTCCTAATGAATTCTTTCAAATATTTCAAGAGGAGCTACTGCCAATCCTAGCCAGGCTCTTCCATGAAATTGAAAAAACAGGAACACTCCCAAACAGCTTTTGTGAAGCCAACATCACCTTGATACCAAAACCAGACAGAGATACTGCCAAAAAAGAAAATTACAGACCAATATCCCTGATGAATGCAGATGAAAAGATCTTCAACAAAATCCTGGCAAATAGGATCCAATGCATGATCAAGAAGATCATTTGCTACGACCAAGTAGGTTTCATCCCAGGAATGCAAGGATGGTTTAACATCCATAAATCTATCAACATCATACACAACATCAACAACAAGAAAAAAAAATCACATGATCATATTAATAGATGCAGAGAATGCATTTGATAATGTCCAACACCCATTCTTGATTAAAACTCTCAGCAAGATGGGAATGAAAGGAACCTTTCTCAATCTAGTTAAAGCCGTCTACCACAAGCCAATGGCAAATATTATCCTCAATGGAGAAAAACTAAAAGCCTTTCCTCTAAATTCTGGTACAAGACAAGTTTGTCTGCTCTCACCACTCCTCTTCAACATAGTACTGGAAGTTCTTGCTATAGCGATCAGGCAAGACAAAGATATCAAGGGAATCCAGATAGGAAAGAAAGAAGTCAAGCTCTCACTGTTTTCAGATGACATAATACTCTACTTAGAAAACCCTAAAGACTCTACCAAAATGCTTCTAGAAACTATAGACTCATATAGCAAGGTGGCAGGCTACAAAATTAACACACAGAAATTAATGGCCTTTTTATACACCAATAATGATAGGGAAGAGATGGACATCAAGAAGGCAATCCCATTCACATTAGTGCCACACAAACTCAAATATCTTGGCCCTATACAAAGAAAACTATAAATCCCTGCTCCAAGAAATAAGAGAGGACACATGAAAATGGAAACATATACCCTGCTCATGGATTGGCAGGATTAACGTAATTGAAATGGCAATAATCCCCAAAGCACTATACAGATTTAATGCAATCTTTCTAAAGATACCAATGACATTCTTCAAAGAAGTGAATCAAACACTTATGAAGTTCATCTGGAACAATAAACATCCTCAAATAGTTAAAGCACTCCTAGGGAAAAGAAAAATGGGGGGGGCATTACTTTCCCCAACTTTAAACTGTACTACAAAGCAATAATTATCAAAACCACATGGTATTGGATTAAAGGCAGGCCTTCAGATCAGTGGAATAGGCTTGAGTTCTCAGACAATGTTCCCCAGACATACAATCACCAAATCTTCGACAAAGGAGCAAGAAATTCTAAGTTCAGGAGAGAATACTTCTTCAACAAGTGGTGCTGGCAGAACTGGTTAGCCACTTGCAAAAAAGCGAACATAGACCCCCAGTTAACATCATGTATGATGGTAAAATTCAAATGGATTAAAGACCTTGATATTAGACCTGATACCATAAGGTATATAGAACAACACATAGGTAAAACACTTCATGACATTGAGACTAAATCATCTTCAAGCAGGAAACTGCACTTTCCAAACAAGTAGAAGCAGAGATAAACAGATGGAAATATATTAAGCTGAGAAGCTTTTGCACCTCAAAAGAAATAGTGCCCAGGATACAAGAGCCACCCACCGTATGGGAGAAACTATTTGCCCAATAACCATCAGATAAGGGGCTAATATCCAAAATTTACAGGACACTGACAGAACTTTACAAGAAAGAAACATCAGTTCCAGCTCACCTCAGGAAGCTCACCACAAAGAGTGATCAGTTTAGTTAGAAAAATAACTACATTTTGAAACTTTCCTAATAATGAGAATGTATGAGGGAAATGGAGAGCCTGTTTAGAGTACAGGCGGGGGTCAGGTGGGGAGGAGGGAGACTTGGGACATTGGTGATGGGAATGTTGCACTGGTGATGGGTGGTGTTCTTTACATGAGTGAAACCCAAACACAATCATGTATGTAATCAAGGTGTTTAAATTAAAAAAATGGGGAGAAGAAATGAAAAGACACTTTAATAAAAAAGAAATACAAATGGCCAAAAGGCACATGAAAAAATGCTCTTCATCACTGATCATCAGGAACATGCAAATCAAAACAATGATGAGATACCATCTCACACCACAGAGATTGGCACACATCACAAAGAATGAGAACAATAAGTCCTGGCAGGGTTGTGGAGAGAAAGGAACTCTTATCCACTGCTGGTGGGAATGCCGTCTAGTCCAATCTCTATTCCTCCAAAAACTGGAAATTGAGGTCCAATTTGACCCAGCTATTCCACTCCTAGGGATACACCCTAGGAACACAAGAATACAATACAAAAATCCCTTCCTCACACCTATATTTATTGCAGCACTATTCACAATAGCCAGGCTCTGGAAACAACCAATATGCCCTTCAACAGACGAATGGCTAAAGAAACTGTGGTACATATACACAATGGAATATTATGCAGCCGTCAGGAGAGATGAAGTCATGAAATTTTCCTATATATGGATGTACATGGAGTCTATCGTGCTGAGTGAAATAAGTCAGAGGGAGAGAGAAAGATGCAAAATAGTCTCACTCATCTATGGGTTTTAAGAAAAATAAAAGTCATTTTTGCAACAATCCTCAGAGACAAAAAGAGGAGGGCTGGGACTTCCAGCTCACTTCATGAAGCTCACCACAAAGAGTGGTGAGTGCAGTTATAGAAATAACTACACTGAGAACTACCATAATCATGTGAATGAATGAGGGAACTGGAAAGACTGTCTAGAGTACAGGTGGGGGTGGGGTGGGATGGAGGGAGATTTGGGACATTGGTGGTGGGAATGTTGCACTGGTGAAGGGGGTGTTCTTTACATAACTGAAACCTAATCACAATAATATTTGTAATCAAGATGTTTAAATAAAGAAAAAAAGATATAAAAAAAACCACTTAGACTTTTTCTGATACTGAAGAAAAAAGAAAAAGAAAAGCCTTGGCCAGGATGTAGCATTTGGCTGTCAAAACTTCTTACCAGGTAAAAAAATTGGCATTTCATGAACTATTTCTAATACACAAAAGGAGTTTTCCTGCAGAAATAGGAAACTTGTTAGGAAAATAAAAAATAAAAAGATATATCTTTAAAAAAGCATATCTTTGTTATAGGGATATTGTTTTAGCATGTAATAATTTTCTATCTATTTTAATTGTAATGACTATATAAAATTTCTTCCTAAAGAGAAATATTTTAAGCATGTAGTAACAAAAGTTCTATGTAAATTGTGTACAATGATAATTTACTCATAAGTGTAACCTTTACAGTTCATATTGGTTTCCAAAAATGGTATTTCCATTTATATGATAGTTGCAATAAGCTAGTGTAACTACATTACACAGTACATTTTACAATGTCAAGTATGATCATTTTCAAATGTTAGGATAAGAATAATAACAACAAATAGGTCCATAGACTTTCATTCCAAGCCAGGTAGCACTACAATATATTTTCTCATATAATTAATACACATATAAAAATACATTAGATGTGCACAGTATCCTCTTGTCATAATTTTTTACTCCATTTAACAGATGAGAAACCCAAAGCAGGGAGATTAAGTAATTTTTGCAGGTTCATACAACTAGAATATGAGGTGATTTCATAGATGCTTTAAATTTAATTTCCTTGTAGCTTAGCAGGATTCTTTTCCATATGATTGCTAACTAATTATCTCTCTTCTTGAGTAAGCCTTCAGGGAGTTTCACTATTTGTTGTTCCTGTATTTTATTCCCAATATATGAACTTTTTATATGTTATATGCTAATATATTTTGCCTGTTGTTTCCATGATAGATATTTTCAGTTTATTATTAATACCTTTCATATGTTTCATCTGTCTGCTATGCTAAAATATAATTATTCATCTGACCTTTCCTTTGTACCTTTAAAGAAGGAATATAAATGGAAATTTTTTTAGAAAAAAAAAACCTACTGAGACTTTCTAATACTCAAAATTACACATTGTATCTAAAAGGACATTTTATCACATATAACATTAACTTTAATTTATATCACCTGGAATGCAATGAACTGTATTTCTTTCCATGGATAAGCTACTGCTGGGTTCTAAATTAGGCCCTTCGAAGCTACATTAACAGTTTCAGGAAAAATACTGCAGTAATGGAGAATAGAAATTGCCTCAACAATGACTTGGTGAGAATGTTGAACTGGCGAAGGGGTGGTTTTTTCTTTTCTTTTCTTTTATCTTTTTTTTTTCTTATGACTGAAACCTAAGTACAAACGTGTTTGTAATCATGGTGCCTAAATAAAGATATTTTAAAAGAAAAAGACTTGGATGTTGTATTTCCTAGAAAGAGCATGACCTCACCTAGGGGGAGCACAGAGTCTGGATACTTAAGATTATTTCCTGTGCAGAAAGTGGGTGGTTTTCTCAGTGCAGCAGTGATAGTCAGGATACTGGCTAGCTAGTAGACTCATTAATACTGCATACCTGAAAGCTAAAAAGAAAAGGGAAACTTGGCAGGTCCTGATCTCTTCTTGTCAGAATGATAAAAAACAAAAACGAAAACAAAAATGTGTGGTATCTGCTTATTTTACTATAAATTTTCTCTCCATTTCCTCTGCACAGTCTTTTACCATCATTTTTCCCACTTCTCCCATCAAATTAATACATCTGTATTCCTATCCAACTCATCACGTTCAGATCCCAGAATTGATACAAGCATCACTTATCCAACTGAAAGTACAATAGTGATCAAGATATGATTCCTGACCTGTAGTTGCTTACATTTGACATTGTAGTTTGAATTTGATATAGTCCTGACCTCCCTAGAGCATTTAGAATGAAACCTTATTTATTGCAATTTTCATATATCATTATTAGATGCTAGGAAGAGTTTAGGGATTAAAGAGCCTTCGTGATACATTCTCAAATATAACTCTTGTTTTTCCTTCACTCTCTTTTGCTTAATTTATTGTTCTCTCTAATCTTAACTTCCTAAACACATTCTGAATACCTATGTAGGAATTTCACAGCAGCAGTACTTTTTAATTTACTATGAAAATAAAAGTGAATCATCAAAATTACCATATACTTGTCCAATGAAAAAATCAATTACACAATGCTTTTCCAATGTAAAATTTGCATAGCATACAAATGAAGACAAAATGAAAGGTAGAGGTAAAACAACTTAGTGGAAAATGTAGTTTAAAACTATATACACACAGTGAGTAACTGGTGATGGCTATAAACCATTCTAACCTTTATCTTCAGAAGGGAGCAATTACTCACAGCCACATGGCATATAAGAATAATCATTACTCAGTTCTGAAAGCAAATGAGTAAATGTCATTGTAAGCATTAATGGTCATGCAATATTACTCTACTCATGATAGAATATTTGTGCTGATAAGCTAGTGAGTTTGAAAGATATTTTATGCATTAAAGGATTGTTTTATTATAAGAGATAGAAAAATGAAAAGACAAATGAACATATGAATGAGAACAGGGGAAGAAATAATAAGTAGTAGTGAAACTGATATCAAACCTTATTGAGGGGTCAATGTGATAGTACAGCAGGTAGGGCATTTGCCTTGCATGCTGCTGATCTGGGTTTGATTCTTCACATCCCATATGGTTCTTCAAGCACCTCCAGGAGAGATTCCTGAGTGCAGAGTCAGGAATCATCTTTGAGCACCACTGACCGTAACCCCCAAATTAATTAGTTAATTAATTTAAAAAACCTATTTAGTGGTTATTAATACTAGGTGTTTTTACATAAATTACATCATTTAATGTTTGTTTCAGTAATCATGAATTTAGTACTATTAACTCTATTTTTTGGGGGGAGGTCACACCTCAGGGCTTTGCACTTAGAAATCGCTCCTGGCTTGGGGGACCATATGGGATGCCAGGAATCAAATCGTAGTTCGTCCTAGGCTAGCGCATCAAGTCAGATGCCTTACCGCTCCATGCCACAACTCGGGCCCCTATTAACTCTATTAGTTGATGTTCTTAAAGCAAACAAACAAAAAACTAAGATATATTTATATATATTTTATTATAAGCAGAAAAATATTTTTAAGAAGTGATTCATGATTATGGTTTTGTGTCTCAAATCTGAGGAGCAGGTGGCAAACTGGAAAGTTCAGTAAGAACAGATAGGATTTGATAACTTGGTTGAATTTCTTCCTGGGAATCAAGAGGAAAAACGTCTTCCTGTTTGATACTTCAGTCTTAAGACTAAAGGTATAGAGTCTACCCACATTGAGGAGTACAATCTGTTTCAACTCAAGGTCTATAGATTGGATTGTTAGTTACATCTTTATAAAAAACATCTAGAATGGCAGTTAGCCATGCAGCTGGGCACCATTGCCTTGTCAAATTGACACACTGAACTGCCACATCCTCATTTTAAAATGGAGAAATGGAGGTACAAAAATATCAATTCCATCTTTGGAGCACAGAAGAATTGTGAGCTTCAAAAGCTGAGCACTATAAAAATTTGGAAAAGCATCTATATTTGAATCCCAACAATTGTAATGAGGAAAATTTGAGGAATTAGTACATCTGTCTGCTTTCTTTTTATCTATCGAAGAGATTATTTAGCCTATTTGTCATGTATATATTTAAGGGCTCAATAAAATACAGAATATGACTAATGTGTAAGAATTATACACAACACAAATGCCACTACTCCTCTATCCCTGTCAAATAAGCCTTGGTTTCTATGGCAAAAGCTCCCAGAGTTAAAGCAGATTCAGTGTCTCGATTAGCTAAATTCAAACTAATCTGCTAATTAATAAAACACAAATCCCAATGTAAGAATATAAAATGCTAATTTGCTTCTGCATATAAGTATCATATGCTCTGTATTCATTTTGCTTTAGCAAATACTGGAGTCTATAATATAATACCTGAGACTTTATAATATAATACCCGAGACCTAGTATTAGGTTCTGAGAGTAGAAGGCCAGAGAGTACAATTTACAATAATCACCAGTACACTGGACTTATTACCCTCTGAGGAGCTTACAGTCTACTCTGGAAGCAAAATGTGTTTACTTCACACAGTCTGGTGCAAAGAAGCTCAGGGGGCACCTTGGAGTCCTCTCCTTAGGGCTAGGGTCACATTCCAACAGCTTTATGTCAGAAGGGATATAAAATAAAAAGGATTTTCCAAGGATTTTTTAAAATATATTTTTATTAAAGCAATGAGTTACATAATTATTTATGGTTGAGTTTTAGACACATATTGCAACAATAATCCCACCATCAATATTAACTCTATTATTAACTCTTACAATGTTCTCAAGTTCCTTCTCATATATCACCCTCCTAGCCTGACATCTTGACAGATACTACTGTAAGTTTGGTTGTTAAAGTTTGTGTCTGTGGTTTGCATATTTAGTGCTGTCCTTTATCAAGACCTATATGCCTTAAACTTTCTGACCCCTGCCTTTATTATTTTTCATTTGTTTTTCACTTTCTTTATTTTCTTTCTTCTCCTCTTTATACTCTCAGGCCAACCATGATCTATGAAGTTCCCTTCCTTCAAACCAGTGTATTCCCCCATGCAATTATCATAAAATCACATATAAGTGACATCATTCTGTATTTATCCTTTTTCTTTTGGCTTACTTCATTTAACATAATATTTTCCATTTCCAAAATGTTTGTGGAAGAACAGCTTCTACAAAAACAAAGTAATTATTTCAATAAATTAATGTAAATTTAGGGGCCAGAGAGATAGTTCAATGGATAGGGTGTTTGCCTTACATATGGCCAACCTGGATTTGATCCTTGGCATTCCATAAATACCATGAGCTTTTATAAATTACTCCTGAGTACAGAGCTAGAGTTAATCCCTGTGCATTGCTGGTTGTGGCCTCCAAAGGGGCAAGCAAATCATGTAGCTCCAAAGTACACAGTTAAAATATTACTTAAGTTCATAATAAAATACCAATAATCCAAAGGACAACAGTGGGATTGACTACTTTACTATGACATTAGTCCCCGCTTATAATTTTGGGTCATAAAATAACAAACATTAGCTTACTAATTTTAATCTGTTCTATTTAGACCATTATTTAATAAAGCATACTTTGGGATATGTGTACAATGGTATAAATCTTTATTAAAAAGTCTGCCTGTCATGTTGACTGACAAATTTCATTGCTGAATTAAGCTTTAAATATTCTATAAATTTGACTGCCAGTTGTAGTGTTTGACATGGCCTTTAATGCTCTATAAAAATGCCTTTTTTCAACTAAGAATCAAAAATGTTCTATGTGCTTGATAACGATGATGCAGGCATTGCTTAGATTGTCCTCTGGATCACTGTCTAAAAGTTCTTTCATGATCATAACTGACCTGACCTCAGCAGAACACTTGCATTCTGAAGAGCAGTAAGCTAAAAAGTATTGTAATAAAACTATACCAGGGAACACAAAAAATGTAAGATAATAGAAACCATGAATATTATACCCAACATGGCCTCTATCAGATATGTGATATAAAGAAACATAGGAAGGGGATGACAAATGGCAAAAGATTATGGACTTGAGAATTGGTCTGGAAGATGGTGAAGGATGACCAGAAAAGGGTGGGGAATAGACTAGAGTGGGTGGTATACTGTGTATGGGGGTATGGTGTAAAACACTGTATGAATGAGACCTTGTCATTATCAGTATCATAAATCTTAGAGCTTAAAACTTAAAAAAAGTTTTTAAAAGAATATCTGTAACTAGCTCATCCCTACATATCACAAATCAGTAAAATTATAGTCACTGACTGCCATAATAGAACCACAACCCAGATTTCCTACTTGTCTACCCATGTTTTCTATTCACATCATCCTTTTGGCATTTTCTAGTGTTTTTAATGGGGGACAACACACTTGGCTTTTGCTCAGAGCATACTCCTTGCTCTGTGGTCAGTGATCACTTTTGACAGTGCTCTGGGGATTTGTGGTATCAGGAACAGTTTATAGTACGAGTCAGCAACATAAAAAGCATTTAAGTGCCTAACTCCTTTAATATCTCTTTCTCTTTCCATGTCATCTCTAAATATATATATATATATATATATATATATATATATATATATGTGTGTGTGTGTATGTATATATAATGGCTTAATACAATAATTATTCTCTAAAAGGTACTAGGCATATTCCTTTTTAATAATTTAGTAATATTTTCTTTAAGATAAACAAAATACAACACTATCATATTAATTTAAAGATATAATCCAAATTTACATTCTTTGTAAAAGTATTTTTGGTGAGATAGTAACAAAAGTAAAACAAATATTTAATCAATTTACTTAGTACATTTGATGAGATGTATTTATCCCTAAACAATAGAGAAGACATTGGAATGTACCTTGGGAAGAACTACAATGCAAAGAAAATGAACATGAAATGAATTCTCATCGAGGACCTACTTTAGAAATCTAAAAACAAATGTGTTTATTTGTACAATAAGGTGAAGAGATCCAGTAAGCATAAACAGAAGATCATCATCTCTGTCACCAGTACTATATTTTGGGTTTAGTTTAGAAAAATAAAAATCTCCCAGTAGAAATGCAGAACTATATTTCCACATATGAAAAGTTATCTTAATTTCAATAGGTAAAAGGGAAGTCCAAGACAAAGTTTTGCCTAGATAATGTATAGAGTACGAGATGATACAATGGGTAAGACATATTTTTCCATTCAGCCAGCCTGAATTGTATGCCCAGCAGCTAATCTGATACTGAGTACATTCAGGAGTGATAGCTGAGTGTAGAACCCTGAGGAAGCCCTGACCATGGCTTGGTTACTACCCTTCATCACACTAAAACAAAATAAAAACAATTTATAAAGTAGACACATTGGATGACAAAGGAAAAAAAATACATAACCTAGCATGACTAGTAATAGAGCACAGAAAAACAGTATACAATTTTTCACCTATTTGAAAGCAAAAATTATAGGATTGACTATATTTCTCTATAACATAGAATATACATTAAGTTATAATATATACTTATATTTGGAAATTCTGTAGAAAATCATGTAGAGAGAGTGAAAATATAAGTAGAAATTTATGGAAAGCAATGCAGCATCATTAGGAGGATCAGAAACAGGACAGTGGGCAAAGTATAACCCTAACCTTAATAATATGCATACTTATATGTGTATACATATGGTACAGTAAAATTTGTATTTTAATATACATATATGCATGTGTATATATCAATACACCAATAGTTATAGCTCCATTCCTCACAATAAACAATTATATTAACAGGAATATATGTGCACAAAGCTATGTCTTTAAAATAGTCATTATAGGATTGCTAGATAAAAACTTTAAAAACACTCAAAGCTTTCCAATAAAAACATGGAATGGTAATGAAAATATTTAAATGACAGAAAATACATATGCAAATGTGAGAGGTCAAAAAGCACATTAACGAGAACAGCAAATAGCAATCCAATCCTGTTGCTATTTTAACTATCTCAACACCTTTGCCCTTTTTGCCACTTTTCCATTTTTATATTTTAAACTGTACCTTGCATAACCATGATTATAATTTAAAAGTAATGTACATAAATATAAATGTGTAGTCAATAGTCTACAAACCAGTTGCAGACAAATAATAACACTATTGCTTCCTGAGAAAGAAAATAACCATTAAATAAGGGGGGATCACCTCTACTATCATCCAAACACAAATGCTCTTATTTATACAATATTTGACTATTATTCTCATAAATAGATATATTTACACACACTCTTAAAACTATATTAACCTTGGGGCCGGATCAATGTCGTAGTGGTAGGGCGTTTGCCTTGTACGCAGCTGACCCAGGATGTTTAGATCCCCCAGCATCCCATATGATTCCCAGGAGCAATTTCTGAGCACAGAGCCAGGAGTTGTATTCCCCTAAGCATCATCGGGTGTGGCCCCCAAAAATAAAAAAGAAGAAAAATAAAACTATATTAATCAAATACCATTTATGTCAAATTGTGCAAGCTATCAGTAATTAGCACACAAGTATTCCTATGTAGTAAGATTTGTCAAGTTTTTGAGTAGTCTTAACATGATTTTCTTTTTTTTTTAATGCCACATTTAGATTTTATTTAAAAAATACATGGTCATATTAGAAAGCATAGTTTACAGTGAAAAGAAGCAATATTGTCTTTGTTAAAAAATTCTAAAGAATAATTCAACTTTATAAGTAAAAGAAACTAATTATCATTTAAAATATTGAAATTTAAAATTAATTACAAAACAAAACTCTTTGCTTGCACAAATCCCAAGCAGGTGTTGGCTTTGAAGAATTTTTTTTTTTTTTTTTGGTTTTTGCTTTTGTTTTTTTGGGCCACACCTGGTGACGCTCAGGGGTTACTCCTGGCTATATGCTCAGAAATCACTCCAGGCTTGGGGACTATATGGGACGCTAGGGGATCAAACCGTGGTCTGTTCTAGGTTAGCAAGGGCAAGATCTTACCCCTTACGCCACCGCTCCAGTCCCTGAAGACAGAATTTTATATATAGTGTTTTAGGCCCAAGTCACAGTTTCTATTAAGTACAGCAATAGTAACAATAACAAGAAGGCAACACTAATTTAGAACCCTAGTCCACACAAAAATAAAAAGCATGTCTGCCAAGCCAGGGTCAAAGAACCCTGTCCTATTAATGAGACAAGCTCATTATCACCTGAGCCCAAGTTGTGTGTCTTAGGCTTTAGGATATAGTTCCAGAAAACAATCACCCTCTTCCATGAATCATTGCAATTCCTTATCATATACCTTGATACAAAGTTATGGGACCCTTGGAACAGAAATGAAAGAGCTGCTTTACCTTACTATCAGGGGAAGTCTCTCACTTCACACCCAACTCTCTTATTCCAAGACCATAGGGAAACTACATGGGGTAAGTGCAGGATATCATTCTTTATAGACTGCCTGACCTGAAACTAGCTGAAGGGTTTGGTTAAGAGCTCCACAGAGCTATCAGTGAAGTTTCTTCTAAGCCAGTGATTAATGCTGAGGTCTCCAACAAATAAATGTGACCTGAGTAAAGTACTCCCAGCAAATATGATAGCCAATTAAATTGATTTATAATCAAATATATTTGAAATTAATCAAACTAAATCATATACATATAAATAATGTAGATATTATTAAGAAAACAACTACAACATAAAAGATCAGGCCTCTTACAATCTAAAAATCATTTAAAGTGTTTAAATATCATTATATAAGGAGAAAAAAAATCTCAGTGAAACCAAGTCAAGCAACCTTATTTTCACATTTTTGTAACTTAAAAATGACCTCCTAGCATTATTGACTACTTGAACTTTTACTCTTAATAACTTGTGAGGGGGCCGGCGCGGTGGCGCTAGAGGTAAGGTGTCTGCTTTGCCAGCGCTAGCCTAGGACGGACCGCGGTTCTATTCCCGTGCGTCCCATATGGTCCCCCAAGCCACGAGCAACTCCTGAGCGCATAGCCAGGAGTAACCCCTGAGCGTCACTGGGTGTGGCCTCAAAACAAAACAAAAACTTGTGAGAAGACATACCTGGGAAATGTACAAAAGATACTATTTTGGTGCTAGCAGAAAATTAAGATTTTTCCTCCAAAATAAATTGCACACCAATATAAAATTTTAATATTCTGTGGGTGTATCCTAACCATAATGCTTTATTTGGGATGTGGGGACAATACTCCATCAGTGCTCAAGGACAACACCTGGCTCTGTGCTAGGGATCATTCCTACTGTGGCTTGGGGACCAAATGGAATACTGAGGATAGAACCCAGATTGACTGCATACGAGGCAAATGCTTTACCCTTAATTGCTGTGCTCTTGTCTCAGCCCCAAATGTTTAAATGCCCTTTGGAAAAAAAAATTTTTTGTGCTAATTAACAACTGCTTGAATCAGAAAACAGGTCAAAAAAAATTTCATGGAAAGTTGGAATCCTGGCACAACTTTATCCTGTGATTTGTGATTTTGAAATATGTCCCGACATATTTTAAGGAAAGAAAAGAAAATCCTCCAGATCCCAGTGCTATTATCAGTAGTGAAGAGCGATTCTTTTTTCTTATTCTCCTAAGCATAAAAAGTAATTCTGTAGTTTCTAATTCAAAAATATTTCTTGTCAAAAAAATATTTCTTGTCAACACTCCCTTTTTTTTGCTTTTTGGGTCACACCTGGTGGCAGTCAGGGGTTACTTCTGGCTCTGCGCTCATAAAAAACTACTGGCAAGGTTGGAGGACCATATGGGATGCTGGGAATTGAACTGGGATCCGTCTGGTGTGTAAGACAAAGGCTCTACCACTGTGCTATTGCTTGAGCTCCCAACACACATTCCATATTTGTCAACACCCAGGGCTTTAAACTTACCTTGGTTTTAACAGGACTTTCAAATATATATAATTTATCAAATTTATAGCAAAAATTAGACTAATAATCTGTAGGGATTTGTAACAAATAGGGACATTTCATTTTGAAATTTGAAGTTTTTCATTTGAAAATGTCTTCAAATTTTTTGCCTTCTTTACAAAAATTTTATATTGCAGATGTCAAGATTAATGAAAATTAATTGAAATATCATTTGTGTGTAGGTATTAGTGAAGTAAAAAATCCTTGTTTGTTTAAAATTAATGATGATAAAGTTTCTTCTATATGACTTTAACCACATTATGCAAAATAATTTGATTCTAAGTGATAAAATCTTTGATAGAAGATTTTTAGCTTTTAACCAAAAGGAGTAAAAATACTTAAACTAACAGAATTAAAAGGCAGCAGTAACATAAATAAAGCTAAAATTGAAAGTTTTATAATTTTAATACTGTAACCAAAATTAAAGAATTGCTTGTTTATACTCATACATACTTTATTAAACCAAAATATTAAACTTTTGAAAAATAAAATCATAGATAACAAAAATGAGAGAAAAAATAGCAATGGATAAGACAAAAGATAAAAGATATGTGAAAATAATTACAAAATCAAAGAGATAAATACTCTAATAGTTTTGATCTGTTTTGATGTGATTATTTTTAGGCTTGGCGTAATTTTTTTTAATTTATCACAATAATCTCACTTCCCATTGCTTTACATCTGCCCAGTTCCTATTTTTGTTTTTTGTTTGGTTTTGTTTGGTTTGGTTTGGTTTGGTTTTGGGACCACACCCGGTGAGGCTCAGGGATTACTCCTGGCTATGCACTCAGAAATCTCTCCTGGCTTAGGGGACCATAGGGGTCGAAGGGGGATTGAACTGCAGTTCATCCTAATCTAGCGTGTGCTAGAAGGCAGATGCCTTACCTCTTGTGCCACCGCTCTGCCCCGCCCCCGTTCCTATTTTTACTTTACCTACCAGAAATAGTTGGACTTTGTTATTTCTAGATAAAGAAAAAAACAACAACAAAAGAAGAAAAGCTAAACTAAATAAATAATCATAGCTCAACAATTCAGCAAAAATGACAAACTAATATTTACCAATATTTACCATCTACCATAGCTAGAAGGAAGAGATAATTACTTTTTCTGTTATGGTAGAACTGTATTTTGAATATTAAAAAAGTTTATATTCAACACTTTATATGAGCATCACTTTTGGTAGATTCCAAATTTAGGTACATACCACAAGAAATTTACAATACTATTAAATTATAGTGGGCACATATAACCCAACCATTGTTGGAATTATGAAAGAACAGAAATACTTTTGATATACACTAAAAGATATTGGTTAAATAAATACTAAAAATAAAATGCTTGACCTATTCACTTATTGAATATAATAAACTAGATTTGTATTATTATATAGGCTGAAGAGATAGTATAGTGGGTAAGGTGCTTGCCTTGCACCCAGAAGACTTTAGTTCAATCCTCAGCACCACATAGAGTGCCAAATTCACTAGGAATGATCCTGAGTGCAGAGTCAGAAGCATACGTGGGTGTGGCACCAAAACAAAATATATCATATTATTGTATTAGAAACAACACAAGAAATAGGCAGACACTCAAAAGACAAAACCAATACTCTACCACACAAACCATGTAAATCAGGGATTCTCAAAATTTTTAAACCTGAGGCCATTTCACTGTCCCTCAGACCCTTAGAGGGCTGAACTATAGTAAAAACAAAAATTATGAACAAATTCCTTTGCACACTGCACATATCTTAATTTGAAGTGAAGAAACAAAACAGGAACAAAAACAATATGTAGGCTGTGGGCTGTAGTTTGAGGACCATGGAAAATGAACCACTAGCTAGTGATATGTTCAATAAATAATGACTTAATTCAAAAACTGCTTAGTTAGTATTATTATTGAGGTATCTTTGTTTCATAGAAGCAGACTGACACAGTGCTGTAATCATTCTTGTAGATGATCAATATCTGCTAACTTCTATAGGGGCTCTTGGAGTCATTTCTTACTAGAGAACTTCACTTAGGACATTTCAATTCCTTTGAAGGAATTTATAAAGCTGAACCCTTGACTCAATTTAATGTACCACTGAGGTTTGAAATTGTTTGAATCAAGCCATATGAGCTCATATTATCACATCTAATTCCACAATAAACACAATATTTTTATCTGTGTTACTAAGAGAACTACTCAAGTGAACTGTTTCCCAAATATAACAGAAAGTGTTGTTTGGTACATCATATTTTAGTGAATTGGTGCTCCAAAGAGAATATCAGACTGCCTCAGTTTACCCCCACATTCCTGATCATAATAGTGTGGACAAGAACATGACCCACTCCAGATAGTCACAGAACTTAATCCTGCTGACCAAGTCTATCTGCAAAATACAAACATGTTATCTTGCCAGATTAAGAAAATAAACGTTTTTTTTTTCTGTCTGGATAGGAGAATAAAATATTTATTCCAAATGCCTTCATTTTATGCAAAAATAAAGTACTTTTTATAAACTCCAACTCAATATAGAAAGATAACCAATAATCATGTGAAAGGTATTTATTAAATTGGCTTTACCAAAACACTGCACAAAGATAGAATACAGTTGATTAAACCACTCTAGAAAATTATTGAACGGTGACTACAAAAGCTGATTATTCTCTGACTCAGCATATACCCAAAATTCCACAAAATTTGTTTCACTGAATATTCATAGCAGGGATACTGCACTTGCCTCATATTAGGCAGTATCCAAAACCCATATGTCAAGGGTGTAGCATAGAATGTTCAAAAGGAAATCTGTCATTTTATACATTTTGATAATAAGCAGAACAGAGAAAAATTAAAGATGAACTGTTTATTTCAGTCTACGACCTTCTGATGCAAAGACAGTTATAAAGCACTCAGGTACATATCAGGAAATTCATGACAGTATCATTGATAATGGAGAACTCTAGGAGGAAGGGAACATAAAACAATCATTTACCTATCCTCTTTCATCTTGCTTTTGTTCTCATCATTTCATTGTATGTCCCGATAACAGAGAAATTCTAAGAATTGATGCCATAATAGCATGAAACAGTTGGCTGATACAGCACCATCTAATGTCTTAAGAAATATTAATAGTTTCGAGTAATAGTAAGGCCATTTTGGCACATGACAAACCAGTTAACCCTTCACTGTTCTCTTTCCTATGATGATACATAATGAAAATAATGCTTGTAGATATTTGTTTAGAGATGATCATATCATCTAGCCCAATTTTATCAGTCAGTAAAATATGCTATCAACAATGTGTTTGTGTTTCCTGTTTCTGAGAACTGCTGCTCTTGATCATTTCATTTAACTATTGTCATTCATAAACTTCCAACATCATTTCTGGATCTTGTATGATTTATATTATCAGAGAACACTAGGCCACTAAAAGGAAAAAGAGCACAAAGTAGGAAAATGGCTTTGTAGAATCTGTATGTTCTATCTGCTTCATAATGATTCAAAATAAAGTGCGACCCATTCTGGTATACATGGCATGATGGTAATGACCATCTTTATCTTACCATAAGAAATGAATATTGCATTATTACTTAATCATTTTAGAATACTATAAATGCTTCAATTAAAAATTGCTATGCTAGTCAAAATATTTTCTATTTCATTAAAACTATGAACTCTCCCTCATGACTGCAAAATGAGTAATAAAGTTTGATAGCATGGCACAGTCAGGAATGCCTAATTGATAAGGGTGATTTTTCTCAAAATGTGTTATATGCGTGCATTAAATATTGGAAGCTTAATAAAAGCAAAATAACATCCCTTTTTACTAATCTGCCTCAAATACCAATTACACAGGAAAGATTTGCTACGCTAATGACTTTCTAAGTAGCCACAAATGCTTCTTTAATTCCTGATGCCTTCTTTGTTCCTCAGAATGAATGTGAGTTGTTGTTTCCAATATTTGGTGGCATCACTTTTTTATAGCAAAGATTTACTTAACAAGCTTTTTAACTCTGCCTTGGATTTCATACTGATGCTTCTAAAACCACTTACCAGGGAACACTGCATGCAACATGAAGGCACTGACACAAAATCAGGGCTCCTTGTGTCTCTCTATCCTAATTGTGTGATGTCTGGAAGTTTGTCTTCATTGATGCATTAGAAGATACCAACCAGCATTTGTAAAAGATATAGCGTCTTGTCTAATCTTAACTTAAAATTTCAACTAACTTGTTCCTTTAATGACTCACTTCTTCATAGCCCTTAACCTGTTTAATGCCCTTGATGATAGTGAAATTGGCTCTGTGACCTTATTTGTGAGGTACAGTAGCAAATTTGATATACACAGTCTTTTGGGAAAATTCTCCTCCTTCAAGACTTGAAATTCTGAAATTCAACTGCTAGATATAAAAATTATGTAAAGGGAATCCAAGACACCTTGCTGACAGCTCCAACCAACAACCAGGCAAGAATAAAGACATTCAGAACAAGTCAGCCCCAGCCTACATGTACACCATGAATGTGCAAATGAACCAATCTAATACGACACTGAATAGTAAAAAAAATTATCCCAACTAGACATTGACCAGATGTGCCTGTATATGGGAAAGTAAGTATATGATTTATGTTTCATATGATTTATGTTTTTAATGAGAAAGTACTAGCCTTCCAAGATATGGAAGCAACCCAAATATTCAACTATGGATGAATTAATCAATATGTTGTAATCTATTTACACAATGGAATTCTATACAACTCTAAGAAAGAACAAAATCATATAATTGATCCCTACATGGATAGATCTAGAGTATAAAACTGAGTGAACTGAATTAGAAGAAAAGGGATAGAAGCAGGATAATCTCTCAGGTGAGGGACTTAAAGATAAATAGTAAAGGACATAATTGTCTGAAGGCAACTGAAATGGGGGGGGTTGGTTCACAGAGTTGAATTTAGAGGGAGAAAAAACTTTTGGAACATGGGTTTAGGTAAGTGGGCACAGTGGTGGTGGGTGTGGAATTGGAACGATGCATATATAAAATCATTAATAATATATATTTTTATTTGGGGAGTTTGGGGACATACCTGGCAGTGCTCAGGGGTTACTCCTGGCTGTGTGCTTAAGAATCACTCCTGACAGGCTCAGGGGATCATATGGTATTCCTGAAATCCAACCGGGTCGGTCATATGCAACGTAAGCATCCTACCCATTTTGCTATTACTCCAGCCCCCATCAACAATATTTTTAATCATATAAAAATGCATCACATAGTTGACATAATTGACCATAATACATGTTTCCATATAAATGAAAGCAAAGCTTTTAAAAAGAAAATAGAAATAAAAAGGAATAGAAGAAATTTTTTTAAAAAAATGTACAGTAGCAAGTACATTTGTGAAAATTATATCTTCAATGAAGTCAATACAATGGCAGGTTTAGTAAGCTCCTATTATTAGCTGTCCACTCTGTTAAATTGATGTGATCCTTTAGGGATGAAAGCATCAAACAAACGTTGTCCAGAAATCCAAAGCAATATTACTGATACTGGGGCTTTCAGAGGTGTATTTTCAGCTGCCAGGACTCCTAGAAGAAGGAAAATGCTGGAGAAAAGTGCCTGCCTTGCTCCTTGCACTGGTGACATCAGTGTCATTAACAATATTATATACTGCAATGTTTCAATAGACTAAAAAGTGCTAAAATTTAAAATGATTTGGCTTCCACCATATATTTCTATAATCCAGTGAGGTAAACTTAGTTGTATGTGAGACTGATGAATCAGTCTTAGTTACATGGAAGAGGACAACACAATGGAAATTTCAGGACAAAAATAAGGAGCACTTTTTCTGACCCGAGGGATCAAATAAAGGTTGATCTCAGACTTCTCAGTTGGGATCACTGATGCAGAATGAGGACTGGCATACTAATATTACCTCTGAACATTTTGTCAATATGTCAGCCACCTGAAATTAAATTCAGCTCAGTGGGGGCAACACCAAATGGCTTTAATTGTTTCTACCTGCTGAATCAGTTCTCAAAATAGAAATCAGCCTTCTAAAGACAAAACCAATTTTTATTCATTCCAAGTTGATGGGGGTGATAGTTACACAGCTAAATGTTTTTGTAAATGCCTGTTTTCTTGTCTACTAAATTAAAATAAATGAAGAGGGTACATTATTCTTTATATTTCCCTGGTCAGACTCACATAGAATTGATTGATCAATAATTGACATTACTGACTGACCTGACAGTGCTCTATCTTCTTTCTCTTTGAATTTAGTCAATTATAATCATTTACTGAGTGTCCCCAATATGTCCACTAGTAAGCTGGTATTGATAGATAAGATAAAGAAAGTCTTCATTGAACTTCGATTCTCAAGGAAATAAAAAACAAACATTAAAACCCCAGTTCATTCAAACAAAAAATCCAAAAGCCATGATAGAACCTAGGGACCACTCAATGACTAGAAGCAACTGCCTTACAAACCTGAGACCTCAAGTTCTGTCCTGGATACCACCCAGATGCTCCCAAAATGTCTTTGTGGATTTGCTGTCCTAGACATTGAGCACTGCTCGGAAGCACCAAAATCAGTCAGGTTGAGGAAGCACCAGATTTGAAGTGTGCAACCCCTAGTAATCACAATAAAATGAGTAACCTGTGGGAGCTCATGATGCTGGATTGAAGACAAGAGCATAGGAGTGGAAGGTGGATCATAAAGCACAACAGCACGTGTCTGCAGGTAGAAGGGTCCTGATAGGCCTGAGCTCCCTCGGACTTCCCTAATTTCTTTAGCTAATGTCATTTGCTGCCCAGGACATATCTTCTATTAATCATGCCCAGGTTTTATCTGGAATGTTCTATATGTTGCTTGCTCTGGGTAGCTTATCTTTGTATTGTAAAACTGCAACAAATAAAAAAGCTTTAAGTAGGGATGCCTTATTACTTGAGCAAAGGTAGAAAACAAATTTCTCCCATTTGTGCTATACCCCATAGTGCTCAGGTCTTACTCTTGGTTCTGAGTTCAGGGATCATTTCTAGTGGCCTCAGGGACCTATGGGGGGCAGACAGAATTGAAACTAGGTCAGCTGTGTGCAAGGCAAATGCCCAATGCACTGTACTATTATTCCAGCTCTTAGCCTCTCTTTTTTATGCAGACTTTCTATGCTGAGAGTAATCCTTTTATTCAAGATGTAGTGGGGGACTAAAATAAATATGTGTGTAAAGTAGAAAGTACAAATCAGGCTGATTAAATTATGAAAAGCAGAGGCTGGAGAGATAGCACAGTGGTAGGGCATTTGCCTTAGATGCAGAAGGATGGTGGTTCGAATCCTAGCATCCCATATGGTCCCCCGAGCCTGCCAGGAGTGATTTCTGAGTGTAAAGCCAGGAGTAACCCCCTAAGTGCTGCCAGTGTGACTCAAAAACAAAAGAATTATGAAAGCATGTGGAAGTGAAGAAGAAAGGAATTGTCAGACAGGAAGTGCTCAGTGTAAAGTTTGTTTAGAGGAGGATTTGTCAATAAAGATGTGGATAGTGACCTCAAGAATGGAAGGGAGCTATGGCTGGTGCCCCTGGGAATGTGACTTGCTGAGGCTCACAGCAGGAGATCCCCTACATGAAGCATCTGATTCAACCTTTAGAGCATGTCTCTGGTCCATGCAATATAGTATTATAAAATCATAAGTATCTTTGTTTGCTGTTACTTTGTTGTCATTCAAAAAATAAGTCACAGGTGATAAAATCAAACTCGTTCTCCAAACCATTTCACTAACAGACACCCTTCCATTGAGCTTGAGTGGCTAATATTCTTTTCTAATTTTATGCCATCTTTGAGGGTCAGGAAGAAAATGAACTTAAAATAAGATGCATCTTCCTATGTACCATATCATTTTTTTCTTTTTGAAAATGAACTTAAAATAAGATGCATCTTCCTATGTACCATATCATTTTTTTCTTTTTGGTGCCCATTTGAATGAGAGTTGGCACATGTCTGTTTGTGAATGAAAACAAACATCTAAGACTCTTAGCTAACATTCAAACTTTTAAATAATATTATGATTCTTAACCCTTTTTCTTGTATTCATAAGAGTTGTTTGTACCCAAGAGAAGAATGATATGATTATATTTTGGACATGAAAAAAATTTTATATAAATCTTTGGCTGAACTAGTCCATAGAAAACAGACCAAGGGTAAAAATAGAGTGATGATAAAAAACAAGCCATGTACAGTAATAGCTATTTCACACTTTCAGAGAGTTGATTTCAGCATGGTTTGCAATTACATGAACAGAGAGACATAAGCTAATTAGTTATTGAGTCCCTAAGTTCTTCTTTAGGAAAAACCATCAATCTTTGCCCTCTGAGAGTTATTTTTACAGAGTCATATGTGCAAGTTAGAGAAGTCACAGACCACCTGTGTAGTTTCTCCTTCCAGCATTGGTCTTTGAAATGAAAATAATCTGCCTCTCATTTACAGCCAGCTTTGAGTCTTCCAAATAGTCTGGGACATATCTATAGTCACCAAGTGAACCACATTTAATTACCTATGGCTAACAACTCATGCAGCACTCAAATGTATTTAATATTACTGTTTCAAATCTATGTGGGAGGCCTTTTAACTGTGCCCCTATAAATCTTGATAGCAAGAGTCCTGTGGTTAGAGTTATGTGTATACTGCCTCAAAAATGCTGATTAGAAAGGGAAAAAAATTGAATAAGAAGCTTTAAGAAAAAAAAAACATATTTGGGTACTGAGAGCTCTATAAAAAAAAGTACATTTGTTTTAACATCAAAGTTACTTTCTGTCCTACCAACATTCATTTGGAACCTGAGTTCTAAGGTTTTATTCTAAGGTTTTTAGTCTAAGGTTGTATTCATTAGCTTCAAAAGAAAACTCTATTAAGACATTTATATAATGTTCATATATATTTGTATAATATCAGCATAGACATTTTTAAAAACATGTTTACTTATACAAAATGTTTTTTTTTTACTTATACAGAATGTTTTAATGCATTTTTTTCTTAATCCCTCATTCCAGCACATGATTAAAACTTGTGAGTCACACAATTGTTCATCAGGGACTCATGCAAGTTGAATTGGGATCTCACTGCTTCAGCTGATAATCAAGGCAGGAGTGATGAGAAATCTGGTTCCTTGTTCTGATATTCAGAAATCAGAGAATGCAGAGAGAAGAGCCCTCTGAACCACACTGGACAATGTTCCATTTTTTATTCATCCTTCCTCCTAAGTCAATGCAAGGCAACTTTTCACTGTTGGAGGAGGATCTGATCAAGATAAAATATCAATCTCCAAAAGTCTATGCCAATATTTGGACAATCTCTGCTCTTCTTCAAAGTGTTACTCATTTATGTTATAGCCCAATGTTCTTTCTTTATATTGAAACACCATAAATTTCAAAATCATCAAGTTATTAATGATTGTATTTTATCTATAAAATGTTTCAACACCGAGAGAGGGACTTCAGAGCATAAAAACCGGCTAAGCTTTGCAAAACCCGGCTCCCTGTGTGTGACACCAGGCGGGGAAAATCCGCGAAAGTACACCGGCCCAGTGGGGCTCAACTGTGAAAGACTGTGAGTGTGACCTGTCTATGTCTGTCTACTGTCCTCTTGCGTGAAACTCTTGCGAGTGGGGCAAAAAGAGCCTCCAGAAACCTCGCTCGCCCAGACGCCATTTTCAGGGAGGGACTTCAGAGCATAAAAACCGGCTAAGCTTTGCAAAACCCGGCTCCCTGTGTGTGACACCAGGCGGGGAAAATCCGCGAAAGTACACCGGCCCAGTGGGGCTCAACTGTGAAAGACTGTGAGTGTGACCTGTCTATGTCTGTCTACTGTCCTCTTGCGTGAAACTCTTGCGAGTGGGGCAAAAAGAGGCTCAGAGGAGCACGGCCGCTCCGCTTCGCACGCGGCCGTGCACTCTAAGGAAAGAACTCCATTGCAACAAGAAGAAAAAATCACACTAAGAACGGCGCTATATCACAGAAGCACACATTTCTCTCTGGACTGTCTTCTCTGTTGCATGCTCGGGCCTAAGATTTGACCCAGTGTGAGGCTTCATCCAAGGAGGACTCCCCTCCCTTAGAGGCAAGTCAGCCCATCCAGAAAGGGAGGAGCCAGAGGAGTGTGCTGCCTACATCATATAGACAATGAATACCACCACAACACGTAGAAAAACCCACAATACAAGTGTGACAATGGGGAAACAACGCAGGCCAGCATCAGACATAGAGAATGAAGATGACAATTCTGAGGACCAGATAATGACTGAACAACTAATCAACCTCTCAGATAAGGACTTTAGACCAGCAATATGGAAGGTGCTCAACAGACTCCAAAAAACCATGGATCGAGTTGAAGAGAACACTATTAAGAACCAAGAAAATATGAAGGCAGAAATGACAAAACTCCAAACTGAAATAACATGTCAACTAACAGGACTGAAAAAGTCAGTAAACGAAGTGAATGACAAAATGGATAAGCTCTGGGACAGGGTATCAGAAGCTGAGAATAGACTTGGTGCTGTGGAAGATGAGATACATAACAATTCCATACAGCAGGAGAGATTGGACAAAAAACTTAAAGCAAATGAGCAGACAATGGAAAAATTAGTCAAAGAATGGGAACAGACGAAAATAGAAGTCTATGATAAGATCAACAGAAACAACTTAAGAATCATTGGAGTCCCAGAGACACAGGAAGAAAATTTCCAGGAAGAATCAATGGTCAAGAACATCATTAAAGAGAAACTTCCAGAGCTAAAGAATATATGTGATCAAATCCTGCATGCCCGAAGAGTACCAACCAAAAGAGACCCCAGAAAAACCACCCCAAGACACATCCTAGTCACAATGACAAATCCCACAGATAGAGACAGAATTCTGAAAACAGCAAGATCAAAAGGGGAAATCATGTTCAAGCAAGCTTCCCTGAGATTTACAGCAGACCTGTCACCAGAAACACTCAATGCCAGAAAGCAGTGGTGGGATATTGTGACAAGACTGAATGAAATGAATGCTTCACCCAGAATACTATACCCAGCAAAACTCACTTTCCGGTTTGATGGAAGAATACATGGTTTCACAGACAAAAAAACAGCTCAGAAACTTCACAGACACAAAACCAGTCTTAAGAGAAAAACTGAAAGACCTAATCTAAGACAAGACTACCCAAAAGACACACCAAATTTTGAAATAAAGATGGCGTTAAATCCCAGGACAATTCTTTCTCTCAATGTCAATGGACTAAATGCACCAGTTAAGAGACACAGAGTGGCTAAATGGATCAAAAAACTCAATCCAACCTTCTGCTGCCTACAAGAAACACACCTGAATAGTCAGAACAAACATAGACTCAAAATAAAAGGCTGGAGAAAAATTATCCAAGCAAACAACACCCATAAAAAAGCTGGAGTGGCCATACTAATATCAGATAATGCAAACTTTATACTCAGGAAGGTTGTAAGGGACAAAGACGGACATTTTATATTAATCAAGGGGTACGTAGAGCAGGAAGAATTCACTCTCCTAAACATATATGCACCGAATGAGGGGCCAGCAAAATATTTAATACAACTGTTGACAAATCTGAAAAATAATATCAACAACAACACAATAATTGTGGGGGACCTTAACACGGCTTTGTCAACACTGGACAGGTCAACCAGACTGAAACCCAACAAGAATATACTAGACCTGAGGAGAGAAATGGAAGAAAGAGGCCTAGTGGATATATATAGGACACTCCATCCACAGAAACCTGGATACACATTCTTCTCCAATGTACATGGGACATTCTCCAGGATAGACTACATGCTGGCACATAAAACATACCTCCATAAGATCAAGAGGATAGAAATTTTGCAGACTACCTTCGCTGACCACAAGGCTCTGAAATTATTTGTGAACTCCAAAGGGACTCAGAAGAAACACTTTAACACCTGGAAGTTAAACAGCCTCATGCTCAATAACCAGTGGGTCTGAGATGAAATCAAGGAGGAAATAAAAAGGTTCCTGGAAACAAATGACAATAAAGACACAAACTCTCAGAACTTATGGGACACAGCAAAAGCAGTACTGAGAGGAAAATTTATAGCTTTGCAAGCACACATCAGGAAGGAAGAAGGAGCTTACCTGAGTAGCTTAATGACACAGCTAATAGAACTAGAAAATGCTCAACAAAAGGACCCAAGAATAGGAAGACAGAAGGAAATAACAAAGCTGAGAGCAGAAATCAACGAAGTGGAAACTCAAAAAACAATCCGAAAGATCAACGAAAGCAGAAGTTGGTTCTTTGAAAAAATAAACAAGATTGATAGACCACTGGCAAACCTAACAAAGAAAGAGAGAGAGAGAAACTTGATAACTCGTATCAGGAATGAAAAAGGAGAGATCACTACTGATATGACAGAGATTCAAAGGGTAATCAGAAACTACTTTGAAAAACTCTACGCCACTAAAAATGAGAACCTGGAAGAAATGGATAAATTCTTGGACTCTTATAATCTTCCACGGTTGAAGGAAGAGGATGTAGCATATCTAAACACCCCCATCACCATTGATGAAATTAAAACAGTAATCAAATGTCTGCCGAAAAACAAAAGCCCAGGTCCAGATGGATTCACTATTGAATTCTATCAAACTTTCCAAGAGGAACTACTGCCAATCTTGGCAAGACTCTTTCATGAAATTGAACAAACAGAAACACTTCCAAATAGCTTTTATGAAGCCAACATCACCTTGATACCTAAACCAGACAGAGACGCTACCAAAAAAGAAAATTACAGACCAATATCACTGATGAATGCAGATGCAAAGATCCTCAACAAATTCCTGGCAAATAGGATTCAATGCCTCGTTAAGAAGATCATCCACTACGATCAAGTAGGTTTCATCCCAGGAATGCAAGGCTGGTTTAACATCCGTAAATCTATCAACATAATACACAACATCAATAACAAGAAAAATAAAAACCACATGATCATATCAATAGATGCAGAGAAAGCATTTGATAAGGTCCAACACCCATTCTTGATCAAAACTCTCAGCAAGATGGGAATGGAGGGAACCTTTCTCAATATAGTGAAGGCCATCTACCACAAGCCAGTGGCAAATATTATCCTCAATGGAGAAAAACTGAAAGCCTTCCCTCTAAATTCTGGCACAAGACAAGGCTGTCCTCTCTCACCACTCCTATTCAACATAGCACTGGAAGTACTTGCTATAGCGATTAGGCAAGAAAAGGATATCAAGGGAATCCAGATAGGAAAGGAAGAAGTCAAGCTCTCACTGTTTGCAGATGACATGATGCTCTACTTAGAAAACCCTAAAGACTCTATCAAAAAGCTTCTAGAAACAATAGACTCATATAGCAAGGTGGCAGGCTACAAAATTAACACACAAAAATCAATGGCCTTTCTATATACCAATAGTAATAAGGATGAAATGGACATTAAGAAAACAACCCCATTCACAATAGTGCCAAACAAACTCAAATATCTTGGAATCAACTTGACTAAATATGTGAAGGACCTATACAAAGAAAACTATAAAACTCTGCTCCAAGAAATAAGAGAGGACACACGGAAATGGAAACGCATACCCTGCTCATGGATTGGCAGGATTAACATCATCAAAATGTCAATACTCCCCAAGGCATTATACAGATTTAATGCCATCCCTCTAAAGATACCCATGACATTCTTCAAAGAAGTGGATCAGACACTTTTGAAATTCATTTGGAACAATAAACACCCTCGAATAGCTAAAGCAATCATTGGGAAAAAGAATATGGGAGGAATTACTTTTCCCAACTTTAAACTGTACTACAAAGCAACAGTTATCAAAACAGCATGGTATTGGAATAAGGATAGGTCCTCAGATCAGTGGAATAGGCTTGAATACTCAGAAAATGTTCCCCAGAGATACAACCATCTAATTTTTGATAAAGGAGCAGGAAATCCTAAATGGAGCAGGGAAAGCCTCTTCAACAAGTGGTGTTGGCACAATTGGATAGCCACTTGCAAAAAATTAAACTTAGACCCCCAGCTAACATCATGTACAAAGGTAAAATCCAAATGGATTAAAGACCTCGATATCAGCCCCCAAACCATAAGATATATAGAACAGCACATAGGCAAAACACTCCAGGACATTACAGGCATCTTCAAGGAGGAAACTGCACTCTCCAAGCAAGTGAAAGCAGAGATTAACAGATGGGAATATATTAAGCTGAGAAGCTTCTGCACCTCAAAGGAAATAGTGCCCAGGATACAAGAGCCACCCACTGAGTGGGAGAAACTATTCACCCAATACCCATCAGATAAGGGGCTAATCTCCAAAATATACAAGGCACTGACAGAACTTTACAAGAAAAAAACATCTAACCCCATCAAAAAATGGGGAGAAGAAATGAACAGACACTTTGACAAAGAAGAAATACACATGGCCAAAAGACACATGAAAAAATGTTCCACATCACTAATCATCAGGGAGATGCAAATCAAAACAACGATGAGATACCACCTCACACCCCAGAGAATGGCACACATCACAAAGAATGAGAATCAACAGTGTTGGCGGGGATGTGGAGAGAAAGGAACTCTTATCCACTGCTGGTGGGAATGCTGTCTAGTTCAACCTTTATGGAAAGCAATATGGAGATTCCTCCAAAAACTGGAAATCGAGCTCCCATACGATCCAGCTATACCACTCCTAGGAATATACCCTAGGAACACAAAAATACAATACAAAAACCCCTTCCTTACACCTATATTCATTGCAGCTCTATTTACCATAGCAAGACTCTGGAAACAAGCAAGATGCCCTTCAACAGACGAATGGCTAAAGAAACTGTGGTACATATACACAATGGAATATTATGCAGCTGTCAGGAGAGATGAAGTCATGAAATTTTCCTATACGTGGATGTACATGGAATCTATTATGCTGAGTGACATAAGTCAGAGAGAGAGAGAAAAACGCAGAATGGTCTCACTCATCTATGGGTTTTAAGAAAAAAGAAAGACACCCTTGTAATAATAATTTTCAGACACAAAAGAGAAAAGAGCTGGAAGTTCCAGCTCACCTCAGGAAGCTCACCACAAAGAGTGATGAGTTTAGTTAGAGAAATAACTACATTTTGAACTGTCCTAATATTGAGAATGTATGAGGGAAATGTAGAGCCTGTTTAGGGTACAGGCGGGGGTTGGGTGGGGAGGAGGGAGATTTGGGACTTGGGTGATGGGAATGTTGCACTGGTGATGAGTGGTGTTCCTTTTATGACTGAAACCCAAACAGAATCATGTATGTAATCAAGGTGTTTAAATAAAAAAAAATGTTTCAACACCAAACCCTCCAACAGTGACCACTTCCCTCCACCGAAGTCGAGTTGCCCTCTTTTCCCCAAGCCTGCCTCTATAGCAGGCTCTTCATGCCTACGTTCAGATTTCAGTTTCTTTCACAAAAACCTTTTCTCTCCATCAATAATGCACTTAACATTCCTTGATCAATCTTTCCCATTCCCCTACTGGCCCTGGCAAGCTTCCTACTGTAAAACAGTTCTTTTGCCCTTTATTTATATTGCCTTTGGGCATTTGATATTCCCCTCTATGTTTCTTTATATCCTACATATGAGACATGGCATTCTGTACTTTGTCTCTCTCCTTATGACTAATTTCTTATGGCATAATACCCTCCAGACCCATCTACTTAGCAACAAATTTCATTACTTCATCTCTTCTGTCTGAGTAGTATTCCATTGTGTATATATGTTACGGGTTTTTTACCCATTCATCTGTCCTAGGGTATTTGGGTAATTTCCAGATTTTCACTTTTATGAATACTGCTGCAGTAAATATAGTAATTCATATGTCTTTTCTGTGTTATGCTTTTGGGCCCTATAAGTAACTATGATTAAAGAGGGCTTTTGAATACATAGAGGGATAGAACAGGGGTAATAGGTATGAATGAGAAGTTTAGCAGAATATGACCATCTTTAGCCTTGGAGAGATCTGAACACTACTGTGGTGAAGTTGGAGATCTCTAAGCACTTTCAGGGTGGTCTGGGTGATTCCTAGTAATCCAGGGCCAAAAAAGCACTGCATTCTCAGGACCTCACATTTGAACTGCCAGACCAGTGGACTAACCATCTTTGAGAGGGATCGCTGGGCCATGTGAGCATTCCTCATAACTTACTTGTTCACCAAAAATAAAGAAGTCTTGGGTTTTCTTCCTATAATTATAACATTCAAATAAAATTTCTCCTCATATGGTATATATCTTCATCTGTTATTCTACAATTCCAACCTAAGGTCTTCCTATTCTTGTTCCTACTGAGATGGGGCCTATAAAATAAAATCATTTAGCACTGTGCAACGTGACTATACAAATAATCCCTACAATTCTTTGGACAACAAAGTATACAATTCAACCCCACTAATTTTTAGATATATTACTAGAAATACAATTTATCTCAGACGATCCCTAAATTTACACAATATTCAAGCCACATTTTATTTGTATATTTCTAATTTTAATTGAGGCAAGATTATTAAAGAATGTTAGAGCGTGGTTGAGGGGTTCACAGCTTTATCAAAAATATGGATCATCCCCTGAAAATTATTCCAAATTGGAAGAAATGATAGATTACTAGGCTGAGCTTGTGCATGAGAGAGAGTTGACTTCAATTTCAATCCTACACTAAACACTGTCAGAGTAATGCCCAAACACAGAGTCAGGAATAGCAACCAAGCACCACAGATTAGACACTCATAATTATGGCACTCAAAGACCCTCAAATAAATTATTTCAATTTAGACAAGAATAAATTCTTCCCCCTTTTCAAGTAATCACCCAGTTACATATAGGTGGTAGATAGTGATTCCTTCATTTTGTTACACACTATTTGTTTCATGTGCTACATATCAGAGATTGACAGATTGCATGATTTTTTTTTAGATTGCATGATTTTATCTTCAATGTTTACTCCAAATTCAGTCACTTCTCATTAATCCCACAGTTACCACAGTAGGCACAACCTCCCTACTTCTACATTTGCTCCACTACACAAAAATTTAAGAAAAATTCTAATATATGGTCCAAAAGGCTAGTATAGGGATTTAGGCATTTATTTGTCTTGCATTTGGCTGACCTTGGTTTGATCCCAGTCACTGTGAATGGGTTTACAATCACTGCTGGAAGAGGCCCTAAACACAAAACTATAAATAGCTTTTGAGCACTACCAGGTATGAGTCACTCCTCATGCCCTGCCCCGTACCACACATACACACACTAAAATCAATGATAGTACAGTCAGTAGGGAGCTTGCCTTGCATGAAGCCCACCCAGGTTCAATCCATGGCATCTTATATGGCCCTTGCACCCTTTCAGGAGTGATTCCTGAGCTTAGATTCTCAGATCGATTCTCAGATCCAAGCGAAACTACTCAGCACTGCTGGGCTTGGCCCCAAAACTAAAAAAAAAAAAAAAAAAACTATGTGTCAAATATAATCCCGACTAAAATTACTTTTTGTAATGCATTTTTTTGGTATTTTTGGTATGTCGTTTTCAACTAATCTTTTCTTCTTAGAATTTTGTCAGTTCAGCCTGGAAGGCTTTGAAGATTAGTACCCTACATATCTCAAGATAGACGTCAGATCCCCCAAATTATTTCCTTCATAGGGCTAACTCCCTCATTCCTTCAAGTCTTTGCCTGAATGCTACTTTCTAGATGAAGATTGGTTTTAATGCTGCTCTACTTAATACTGAAAATTTCCCCAAGACCCCTAACTTTCTCATTCTCCTTATTCTTTTCTTTACTAACATGTACCTATTTTTACTGTATTTTTTTTCTCTAGAACATAACTTTCAGGGATAGGGACCAGATTGTGAACATATAACACTGTTCCTGGATCATATTTTCTCAAAATATGACTCCATCCAAGTTTTAGGGGGCTCATTCCAACTCCTGGCTAGAGTTTGGTTCTGTACTGAGTAGCTAAATTCTGGGGTGATAACAGTTTCTATCGTGCCCATTTGAGATTATGACGGACTCCACCAACTTGAATACAATCTGTTCAAAGCTTCTCGGTGCTGTCAAAATACATATAAATAACATCCATAAGATTTAGAAACATACAGACTCGCAGACCTAAACATGATCACTTTAGCTGTCCTAAATTTGGGGAAAGCTCTAGACTTAGAAATCCAATAGTTCTGCTTGGTAATAATACCCTTAAAGAACGATAGATAGACAGAACATTTCTTTCTATATCCTTGAGATTATGCACTTTTACTTGCCTATTGATGTTATTCTCCTATGGCTTCCCCCACTCCGACCTAGAATCCAGTATGCAACTGAGAAAAACTAAGTAGTTCACATTGCTAAATGAGGTCCTCCTCTAAATTCAGGCTTACATGTGTTTTGTGATTCCAAATGTTGACATTTCTAAAATATTTCCCCACCAGAAGATAAAGTCAATCTGATTCTGCCTTTACAGAATAAGAATAAGAGTTTTCTGCTTAGGAAATGAAGGGCTTATGTGCATCCTGCAATTTCTGGTTAACAAAGGGAAGTCTTGCTTTTAAGGCCATGTGAGGTGGATCTCTTCACAGAGACTTCAGAATTTGGTATTTGTTTCCTTCTGTATCTGTAACTTCCTAGGCTACAGCTAGCCTCCAGATCAAGAAAGGATTCGCTGGAAAAAAGGAAGCCAGGATCTGCCCGCCCTTCTCCCTGTGCCCTTCCCACTCTACTGCTGGGGGTAAGGACGGGGCAAGCTTGGGAGCCCCTCCAGGAGGGACCACCCGACACCCACCTTTTCTGGCGCCTAGGCTGGCACCCAGGGAAGGCCTGGAGACCAGGGGCAGAAGAGGGGACTGCTGGGGGCCTATTAAGGCTCCCAGCACCCCCAAGCCAGGGAGAAAGCCTTCAACCCGGGGTCTCCCCAAACCCCCTGCCGGCTAGAGCTAGCCTCCAGATCCAGAAAGGATTCGGTAGAGAACAGGAAGCCAGGATCTGCCCGCCCTCTTCACTGTGCCCTTCCCACCCTAGCACAGCACTATTTATAATAGCCAGAATCTGGAAACATCTCCAGTGCCCAAGAACAAATGAGTGGATAAATAAATTGTGATGCATTTACACAACAGAATAATACATGGCAGGGGCTGGAGAGATAGCACAGCAGTAGGGCACTTGCCTTGCACGCAGCCAATTCAGGACAAATGGGGATTTGAATCCTAGCATCCCTTATGGTTCCTCAAGCCTGCCAGGAGCGATTTCTGAGTGCAGAGCCAGGAGTAACCTCTGAGCTCTACTGGGTGTGACCCAAAAATGCTACATAGCAGTTAGGACAATAAAGTCATGAGATTTTCTTAAACATAGATGAATATTGAAAGTATTAATTTGAGTGAAATGAGTCAGAGGGAGAGAAATAGATATAGATTGATCTGACTCATTTGTGGGATATAAGAACAAAAAGATAGTATTGTAATATCCAGAGGCAATAGAGACAAGGGCAAGAAGGGCCAATCCATGGTAGGAAGTCTGCTATAAATAGTGGAACAGTGCAAGTAGGGTAGAAAAGGGACTACTATGACAAAGATAGTTGAAGCTGATCACTCTGGACAAGAACTGAAAAGAGACAAAGTGATATACATGATATGCCTTCATTTACAATATTAAAAACCACAGTGTCTAGAAGGTAAAAAAAAAAAGAGAGAGAGAGAAAGAAGGATAAAAAAAATGTCTGCCACAGAGGTAGGCAGGAAAGAACACTAGAGAGGATGCAAGAGAAACTGGGGACATTGGTGGTAGAGAATGTGTATTGGTAAAAGGTACTGAGCAATGAATGGCTTAATCATGAGCCACTTTGTAGCCACAGTACTTAAATAAAGTTAGTTTTGAGCCTGTAAAGAAAAAAAAATCCATACTAAAAACAAAGTTTTCCTCTCTTTGATGGCTAAAAGCCAGTAAAACAGACCAAATAATCCAGGGCAGTAAAAGCATGCCAGAATTCATGTCCAAGGAAATGCACAGGGAGGTATGCTGATTTTTGGTCTCAACTCTCCTTAGTTTTTAAAATAAAATTTCCCTCTCTTCCAAGACTAGATTTGTTCTTGTTTCATGTGGGATATTACCCAGCAGACATGCAGCTGCTCTCACAAAGTCTGTCCTGGCACCCAAAAAAATGAATCTCCACCCTTGCCAACATGAATTTTTGCCAGTCTTTTGCCAGCTTAGGAGCCACTTTCCCTCCATGTAGAATATTATCTTGGAACTTTACAGCTGTTCTCCCAGTTTGAAATTCCCAAGAGAGTTAGCTTCCGGCTTCCAGGCAGCTCTGTGTGTACCATTGGTCTTATTCTGCCAAATTATGGTAGTCATTCAAATCCTGGACTTTCTTCCCTAACCACATTGCAAGTAATTATGGGACCTATAAACACAATGACCCTTTTTTATTTGCTTTTGTTTTTGACCCCTATTACTGGTGTATTTATAAAGCTGAACTACAGCATCAGTATCTTAAAGTATTGACAGAAAATAAGCCACAATTCACTCTAAAACCTTTCCCCAAGTTCTCATTGGTGTTTAGAGCCTTTTGGATTCATTATTTTCATAAAGAAATGAGGCATGTCTACACTAATTTAAATGGTCTCAAGTTTATTGTCAATGAATCAAATGTGGCACTTAATTGGACCTTCATCTCTATAAAGACAAAACTACATTTCAGACACAGATGACCATTCACATCCCAAAGAATGCAGATCACTATGTACAAAATTGTTTCAACCTGTTTCTTAGATAAAATTGTGTTTATAGTGACTATGCTTGTTTATAGTTCTAAGGTGAAACACAAATTCATCTCTGGGCAAAAAAGTTATTAAATCAACTTATCAGTTAACAGTATATCAATAGACAGTAAAATTGACCAGTTTAAAGTTAAAACACCTTCTTCTTACCCATAACTAATAGAACACCTAACTTGTTTGTTTAATCACCTTTATCATTCCATGACTAACATCTGAGTTTCACTATGTTTATTACCCTATCTCAGTGCTTCTCAAATAGTGGGGTGCTCCCCCCTGGGGGGCGCAAGGCTCTGTAAAGGGGGCTGCGTTTGACCTCGGCAAACACTGTCATAACAAGCTAAGCCCGTGTTTATGTCTCTGTATGTCTCTGGAGCCGTGTTGTGAGAGTTGTTGTGTGTTGCTGTGTCCTACTTCAAATCTCGCTTCGAAACACTTGCAAACCGTGCTCATTGTAGCCATTAATTCAGACATCATGACTGATTAAAAAATCAGCTCAAATTATTTTATATTTTTTTGTTTTGCAGGTTAAAGTTTCTTTTAATAAAGGTACTATTTACAGTCGCTTGGGGAGCACAAAAATTGTTTTCTTCTTCCTAGGGGGGCATAACAGAAAATAATTGAGAAGCACTGCCCTATCTTATGATTATTGTGAATATATTTCTTTATTGACATTAACAATATCAAAATCTCAGTTTCTCTCATTCAGTGGTACATATACATTGACAAAACAGCTATTTCCAGATAACTTAGACTAGCTTTAGTAGATTCAATGTGGAGATACAGATGAAAGAGAACCAATGTATGTTTTTAAGATTCACACAATCAGTATAATACAAATGAAGTGAGATATTGTGAGAAGACAGGGAAATTAGTCTAACTTTGCCCAAAAGGGGAAAAAAGTTTTCCCTGATGAGATAGCATATGAGTCAATTCCAAAATAAATTCAACCCTTACACACAGGAATTCCCATAATTTTGATAGAAGGAAGTGTGTATGCCAATATGTAAAAGCCAAAAACAGCATGGGAAATTGGGGAACAATAAAGACATCATCCTAATTTCTGAAAAATCCAGGAAAATGTAAAAATTGAGGTTGAAAAGTTTAGCATGTGAGCAACCACCAAGACTATCAGTAGCAAGATAGGGAATTTGAACTTAACATTATGAAAATTAAGGAGTTTTTAATAACATTTTCACAAAATTTATTAAAAAATTTTGAATAAAAATAGCTTTGTAACAGAAACACAACTACGATCTCATTAAATATCCATAAAGAAACAAATTAGGGGAGGGGGATAAAAAAGAAACAAATTAATCAAAACAAAACCAAATTTTTAAATTGTAAGACTAAATTTATTTGTCCCAGAAAAGAAAGGGATTAGGGGAGTGGGAGAGGGCATTATTTAACGAAAATCTCAATTATGTGATGGAGAAGAAATTAGACATTAGTGGTGAACTTAATGTGATTTATAATGATTCACATCTAAAATGTACTTATAATGCAGTTTACACCAATAAAAATAAAGAAAATAGATTGAATAAGTTGTTGTATAGAGGCATTAATAAATTAGTAGAACGTAAAGGGTAGGCCAGAATTAAGGCAATGGGGATAAGAAAACTGTTCTAAAACTGCAAAAGGAGACATGATTAGGAAGTGTGTAATTCATGTGTGGAGCTTAAGTGTAACTTCTTCAGATGCTTCCCCCTTGAAATGTTTTACCACCAAGCAATATAAAGAAATTACAGTCATCTTACTAGCAGTCATCTTGCTATTAAAAAATCGCTGATCTGAAGACCCACATAATTTTAAAAGTTCTATCATACTATTCCCCATCACCCAAAATCAATCAACTTCCTCTTTCCAGTAAATTTCAATTCTGATTTTCCTTCACAATTGATAGAACTTCTCTCACTGCATCTACAGACAGAATTCTGGAGCGCTCTCTCTCACCCAACACATAAAATTCTCTGCAAGCAAATCTTTCAATGTTGCATCCTCAATTTTTCCCAAATACATATGAGATTATCGGTTTCATCCTTTACAATTAATGTAAAATCTTCTTTCTTTAATTTCTCCCTTTAGATTTCTCCTCTCCAGATATATCGATGTCCTACTTTTCTTTCTTCCCAAATCTTCCTTTACAGACTTTTATACAATTGTCTCTAATTCATCTCATATTTACTTACTAAAAATTATTAAGCTGGGGAGAGCAGATAGACAATTTCCTAAATATAATATAAATAAGGACAATTTGCACATTGAACATACTTATCATCAAAGACTATAAGGCAAATGAGACAATGATGTATTTCCTCATACTAGTGACAGTGAACTAGATCAAAAGCATGGAAATACTAAATGTTGGTGGGGATGGAATGTAAGTGATAAGGAAACTCTAATTCAGTGTTGGTGAGATTGCTGTCCAATTCATTCTCTGAAAAATTATTTGGAGACGTCTAAAAAAATTAAGAATAGAGTTTTCATCAATATTTGTAGTTTCTCTCCTGGGCATCTACATCAATAACACAAAACATTGATTCAAAAGGATATTTTCACAACCTTGTTCATTACAGCATTATTTACAACAGCTAAAATTTGGAAAAAACACAGCTGTCCAACAACAGATTGGAGAACAAAAAAATGATAAAATTTTCCATTTTAAACTGGAGCTTTTAAAAAGTTTTAGTTATAAACTAAAACTAAAAATTTTAAATTAAAACGAACGAGTATAAATTAGAACAAAAATACTGAGTTTTAAAAGATATGGATTGGGTCAATACCAGAAATTATATTTAACCTTTGTTCTCACTCTTTCAGTTTTATACTGCTTTTATTGCAATGTATTGAGCACATCATGTACTTTCAAGGTTTTATATTTCCATTTGTTTTGTGATGTCTACAGAGAATGTCATTTTAAACTTTTGTATCCTATGAAAATATCACTAATCAATCATTCAAAGTACAGTTTAGGTTGCAATTATTTCATAGTCTTTCTCTGACTATTTAATCAAATTGATTTTTTCTGTATTTGCTGCTCTTACCACTTGTATTATGCGCTTATCTAGTCTAACTTGAATTATGAAGTATAATTCATTGTTGAGATCATTGCTCATAATTTATGATTCAAGGTCACATGTCTGACACTCAAAATAAATGTTTTTTTAAAAAAGGATATTTTATATTCTCCCTTAGAATTTAGTTCTATATTCATCTTATTTTTCAAAAGCTTAGATGGCCTAATGAATTGATAAGCAACAAAATACAAGAATAAAGTTACATATATTGTAAGTAAATTAATTTTATTCAGTTCTTAAATACAATAACATAAAAGTTCTTTTGTTCATTATCTTCCTATCTAGTCAACATTGCAAAATAAACCTGTTCAAAATTTACACTAAGCACAAAATATACTTGGATAGGAAGAGTCCTTCTATAGAACAAAAGTACATAAGATTGACTTCCAAATATTCAATTAAATTTCCATATCTGGATAAGAGCTTACTCTTGTATTATTATTATAAGTATTACAACTTGATTTGGAGATCATATATAGTTCTGCTCAGGGATTATTTCTGGGGGTGCTTATGGGACTATATGTGGTATAAGGATGGAATGTAGATAATCCACAAGTAAGGCAAGCCCTCTACACACTGTATTATCTCTCCAACCTGTTCATATTCTTAAATCCAGACAGACAAGAGGACAATAATATAATAATTATACCAATTCAGTTATATCTGATAATTCTGAACACATTTTATTAGATAATTTTATAATACACTGTTCAGTAGTACATACGTTAGTTTTTAAATGACTAACCAGCCCAAAATCGGTGTCATAAAAAGAATCAGTAATTAGTGTTGCTCATGATTTACTGGGTTGACCATTGAAAGCAAATGAGTGATGCTCTGGTTGTGGCTGGATCTATTTATGTGCCCACAATCACTAGCCAAGTCAAATAGAGGCTGATCTTATCGGGCCTTGTCTCAGAAGATTCATTTCTGATTCTGTGTCATCTCTTACCTCTAGCAAGCAAGCTTAGTATGATTCATAAGTAAGTTGGGCATGGATTAGAGAGAGAAACTGAAGTTTGCAAAATTTCCTAAGGCTTAGGGACAAAACCAACACTTCACTTTGCTCAAGTCCACTGATCAAAGCAAGGCACTAAACCAGCCCAGTGTCACAAAGGGAGTAGACTCTCCCTCTAGCAAAAGAACTAAAAACTCACATTGCAATAGTCTGTGAAATAGAAAGAAGAAAGACAGGCTAATTTGTATTCAATCCACCACAAATAGTCAAAACTTTGTACCTGCATATGGAGTTTTAATACAGCATTATTCCTAACTTGAAGAAACTATACCTAGTGATAGACAGAAATATTTTTCCAGGCTAAAGTGTAATAAGTAGTATAACTATTCCCCACTGTTCAGAACAATTTCTCCTTCTATTATCATGGTAGCCCCATAAGATCTCAAATAAACATCACTTCATCTAGACACCTTGACAGAAAACAGTCTCTCTAGCAATCTAAATTGGCTATTGGCTATTTCTCATGTGACAAATTTTTTCAGCTGTATCCATATAGGATGGTCATTTGGGAGACATGGCACATGGAGTAATAGCAATTCTATTGTCAGAAATTACTCTTAAAGTGATTTTAAAAATTAAAGCATAATGTTCTTATTTGTTTCATAATATATGAGATCACAAGACTTGTTGCTTTTGTGCCACTCCTAAAGAACAGATGAAAGGCAAGAGGAAATTTTGTAGGGTTTTTTTGATTGGCTGGTTGTGGGGTCACACAGAGCTATTATCAGGGTACCCAGGTAACTTCTGGCTCTATGGAAGATGGGGGGAAAAGGAGTTAGGACATTATATAAGGTCCCAGAGCATAAAATAGCAGGTTACACTTTCCTGTCCTCACCAATAAAAATAACTTACTATCTGTAATATTTAATATTTGTACACCAAAAAGATCAGTTGCCCAGACTTAAATGCAAATATGCTTTTTAAAGTCAATGCTATAATTTTATTGAGATTTAATGGGCACTTTTGAAACCAGAGGAAAATGTCTTGAATCTACATAATCTTATCAATTATTGACGATTGGAAATAACAGAAAAATTCACAATGATGGTTCTTAGATGTCTATCTCCTAGTTAGGCCAATTGAACACTGAGACCACTTGAGCCCTTCAATGAGTGGGAATGTAAAATAAAAATCATTGTATTAAATAACAATAAATTTTTAAGATTGATATTCATGTTGGAGCACAGAGTGTAAGGTACAGAATTTATGGAAAGACAAAGGAAAATGTCTGCCATAGAGGCAGTATTGAGGTGATCTTGGAGAAAGGAAAGCTGGGTATATTAGTAGGGGAAATGTGTACTGGTGAAGAGATGTGTGTTAGAATACTGTAGGACTGAAACTAAATTCTGAACAACTTTGTTACTGTGTATCATATATATTAAATTAATTTTCTTAAGAATTTATGGACAAAATTTGTTTTATAATGGTCATCATCATAATCCCTTTTAATGATAATAAACTCTTGGGAATGAGGAATTTAGAGAACTTATGAAAATTATAGATATTGTCATCAAAATGATATACAATGAACTACAGAACAAACTTCCAGCACTTCCTCAACCAAAGAATGGATCTTGTTTTTTAAACTTTGTCCTCAGGAGATTAGATGTGCTAGCATTAATCTAAAATGAATCTCTTCTCAAGATAAGGGCACACACAGTAAAACCTGAGTAATTCAATTCATTTAGTCTAGTAGTTTCATCTTTTAATGTAATTTTACAGCATAATAAACGTCTGTTTAAATACTTACTTTTGTTCGTTGGCTTGATTTTTGTTAATATTTTATTTATAATGTAATTTTGACTCAAAGAGTTTTGTTTAAATACACATGTGGAAATTAGCATCTGGTTCAGTTTACATGTTTCTGTGATCATATTTCCCTCATCTTTTAAAGGAAACATTTTTGGAAGTTTATTCATCAGAGTGAAGAAGTTGCCACACACACACACACACACACACACACACACACACAAAAAAATCTAGCTAAGTCTCATGACTTAACAAAAAATTCTAATGTTAAATCAGTTAGCTTTGACCCTACAAAAATTCAATGCTTTAACATAGTTAAACCTTTCAATTAATTACTGTATAAATAAAATAATTACTTTTTATTCTTGATTTGAATTCTAGCCAAAGCACAACACTATAATAATTTTAAAGTATATCACATGAGCAAAACAGCTTTAAAATGAATATAGAGTAGTGAAATATCAATCCAATCTCTAGCAATCAATTCTGTTTTTCTTACAAAATTAACCATATGACAATATGTTTGGGGAAATAACATGAAGCAAATATTGATAATCAAGCCATTAAACAGGTAATCTGGATATGAGTCTGTAGTTTCAACTGTGCTGAAGACACAACAGGTGGCAGTTGAAGGGAGAGTTCAGTTCAATATTTTCTAAAACAACTCACAGATAGGAGTTTTAATGATGGAATTAGTGTTGGAGGAAGAGTATTAAATTTTTAATTATCACTTTACCTGATCTTTTTGCCTTTTTATATTCTATATATAAACTACCATCATGACATATCACAATTATTTAGCCAGGAACAAAGACTATTCAAATACCTCTCTTGTAAATTTCTATGTAAGAAATAATGAAAATACAGTCATTTTTTGTTGGCATAGCTATTTCATGTTCTCGTGAATGATCTATAAGGGAGAGTTACTCTATTTATACTCTTTTTTCTTTTATAAAAGAAATGGCTCATCTCTAATTACAGTTATAAAAGATTTTCTTATTGAATTTTCTTTTTGTACAGAATTGATTTTTTTTTATTGACTTTAGAAGTGAAAACTAGGAAGTAGCATCTGGCATAAAAGGAATATTTGGCCATATGCTTATATCATTTGCTATAATCTGAACTCAACTGGAATACTAATTGCTTTTGGCTTCTCCTACAGCTGTAAGGGCACATTTACCAACGGAAATGTCAGTGACTATTCCAAACAGGTATATAAATCTATTTCTACAGTTACTTGATTCTTTAACTGAAACAAATTATGCAAAGAAAAAAATAAAAGGCATTTGCTTGGCACAGTTAGTATCATTCTGGCTTAAAGGGAATTAGCATATAGTATAAGAAATTCGGTACCATGACATACCCATCTGTTTTTGTCACATGACTCAGAAGTGAAAACGAAGAATGACTATGGCTAGGGCACTAGTTGGCTAGAAAACAACTCCTGGGGTCCAAGTAACTATTCATTTCCGGACAGAGGAGGAATGAATGCCAACAGCTATTAGTTAGTAAAACTGGCTCATAGATAGGAAATGTTCTCATTTATCTCTATGATCACTATGAGAAAAATAAGGCTCATACTTTTGCAATATAGACTTTAAATGTTAGCGTAATGTCCAAGGATTGGATAAACTGATGAATGTCAACTCCTCTACTAGTCTAAAATGATGTTTCTAGGTTTATCTTTCCCACACTGTTCATGATTTGGGGAGACTGATGATAATAACCTCATTTGTAGTCTTGTTAATTCTTTCCTGCATTTTGACAGGCAAGCTTTGAATGATTTGAGGTGATGAGGATAATGATTTACCACTGACATTTACTGTCTACTTAAAAAAATGACATAGTTATTTCATGATGCAGACATTAAAAAGATGCAAACAATTGATTGTGAGAGAAGAGATCTCTAATAAATTATAGTATGCGATGGTGCACTGTATTTTTGACTGTATTATCAGTGCAGGTGTTGTTTCTTTGTCTTTGAACTGAAATAGGCTCTTGTGTCATTCAGAAACACTTTAACCTGCAAAGCCATGTGTCTTTCTTATAAGGACAGTTATTAGCAAATATTAGCAGCCACTTCCCTGCTTATACATATTTTTCTTTTAAAGAATAAAAACAGGGGCCAGACCAATTGTACAATAGATGAGGTGCTCAACTTGTGTAACTGACTAGGTTAGATCCCCAGCATCTCATATAAACCTCCAAGCCTACTAGGAGTGATCTTTAAGCACAGAGCCAAGAATAAGCCATGAGTACAGCTGGGTGTGGCCCCAAAACAAAACAAAAAAGAAAAAAAAAGTTATAAATAAAGGGGGGCAGAATGATAGTACAGTGGACATTTGCTTTGAATTTGGTGGACCCAGGTTCTATTTCCATCATCCCATATGGTCCCCTAAGCACTGCCAGTAATTATCCTTGTGTACAAAGCCATGCGCACTTCTATACTTGGCTAGAAACATCACCATCATCATCATCATCAAAAAGAAGTTGAAACTAGTGAAAATCTAGGAGAGGGAAAAGTTATCTGGATGAAAATAAGAGGGAATATGTGTAATTTTACCTACCTATTCTGTGATAGTGAGAGAGTTCTAAAGTCATCAATCATAATTTTGGTTAATTTAAAAAACCTGAAATGAGGAAAATGTTACACTTATTCTCTTCTACTCAAGGCATGAAAGAGTTTTAATAAGAAGAATCCATGCTGGGGCCAGAACGGTAACACAGCAGTAGGACTTTTACCTTGCATGGGGCTGACCTAGGATGGATCTCGGTTTAAACCCCAGCGTCTCATATGGTCCCCCAAAGCCAAGGGCGATTTCTGAGTGCATAGCCAGGAGTAACCCCTGAGCATCACCAAGTGTGCTCCCCCTCCAACAAAAAAACAAAAACAACAACAAAACAAATAAATGAAAAAAGAAGCAATCCATGTCAAGGTCAATTCTGGGGGAAAGGCGAATTTAAAAATCAATAGAAACCTGTACCCCTCTCAAAAGTACCCCGCTGTTTGGAAGATTCTAGTGTTTGGAGACTTGCCCAACCCCACAGCCATGATTCTCCCAACAGCAAATAACACAAAACTAACAGAAATAACTTTTGTCTCCCATAAGCTTAGAAACCATCTTGTCCTCTATAATTCCACTATATGACTGAAACATTGTCTGGAAGCACCTGGAGCAAGAAAATTAAACCTTCATTAAACATTCATAAATACAAGATTGCACTCTCTATTCTCCCTTTTTTGATTGATCCCATAAAATAAAATGATCATAGAATAAAATTTATTATTTCTGTGTCCAAGCATCTTTCCATAGTTCATGAATTCTAATATTGCCAAAATACAATCTTATGTCACACGTATAAAATCCATATGTTATTGAAGTTAGACTTGAGCATAAAAGACGTTTTTAAAAGAAAGTTACTTTTAAAATATAAATTGTAGGGAACAATAAATTGGAGAACTAGCTTCAAGAATCTTCTTTTACCTCCAATAAAAAATATCAAATGATTATCAAAGTAAGTACAGATGCTAAACTTTCATTTTTGCCTTTGTTTATATCAATTAATTTTAAATATTAAATCTCATTTTGGTCTGCTATTAGACCTGTAACACTGGATTATTTTTCATCATAATTGCTGTGAATCTAGGCCATGCAAGGGGGAGAAAGAAGGAAAGGGAAAAGGAAAAAGAAGACTGTATTGACTTATCACCAAAGAACTAAAAGCTTTCAATTATTTCCAGGAACTTGAAACCCAAAAATTGTGAGTTAGAAGAGAAAACCAGTTACCATATGTACTCTGACACCCCCCCCACTCAAATTACTACATAGGCTCAGAAGAAACGTTAAACAGAATAGCACAAAACCTGGTGGATTTTAGTCATGACTTTCTTACTTAATGACTTTCAAGGATAAAAAAGTTTTGAGTCATGCAACTCTGTTCAAAGATCATCCAAATTTAGAACCATCTTAGCAAAGAAGCTTACACTGTCATAACAGAATAATTTGAATCAAGTTATTGTATTATATTATGTAAGTCCCACATATTAGAATAAAGCTACCTCCATTCATGAACCAAGCCTGGCAGATGTGGTTAAAGTGATATTTGAATGTAGTGCTCACCAATTAAAAATTCCCCTGATTCTGCATCTCTCAAGTCACAGGATGCCTACACTCTGTTTTTACTTTGAAGTTTATTTGTACAAATCTGTGTAGACTCTTCTGGGACTCCTGCTGGCTCCATATGCCCTTAAGCTTGAGGAAGCCCCATCTAAACACAGTACATGATCAGATAGTAATAATTCATGGGCAGAAACAACAGATTTCAGAAACATGGAAAATAGTATTGCATCTTTGATTTACTTGGGTAAAAATTTCTCCAGTAGGAAATATATGCTATATTCTCTTTTTTGAATTTTATTTAAAGAAAACAGATCCGATAGTTGACATAGTTGACCACAATAATCTGTTTCCAGATAAATGAGAGCAAAGTTATTTTAAAAATAGAAAGAAAAGAAAATTTAAAAAAGAAAAAAAAAGGAAAGTATAGTAGCAAGCACACTTGTGAAAATTATTGTATCTCCAATGAAGTCATTAATACAATGGCAGAATGTTTAGTAAGCTCTTGTTATCTGTTCTTTCTGTTAAATTGATGTGTTCCTTTAGGGATGACAGCATCAAACAAATGAAGTTGTCCAGAAATTCAAAGCACTATCACTGATACTGCATCTTTTAGAGGGGTGTTCTCAGCTTTAAGCCTTCCCATAAAAAGAGAGATTGGAAGGAAGGGTGCCCACACTAGTGCCACAAAGCCCTGGTAAAATCACCTCAAATACCAGCATCCCCAAAGTTTGGTCAGATTGGTATGGCAGAAGGAAATCTTAGAGGGGTGATGAGGCAAAGCCATCAGGAATTAGTGGTTCTGGGTGATGGAGACAGCAGGCATGGCTCCAACAAGGTAAGGTTTTGTACCTCCCTTCCTCCTGAGATGGCCATTTTTCTGCCACGTGACCAGTGTACGCATGATCTTTCACAGATTGTTTAACATCTCGTTCAAGAAAAAAATGAGTCCATGGAGCTGGCCCAGTTCAAACATCAGTACATGTTATATTCTGTGGTTTAATGTCAACATTTCTAAATTGAAACTGTCTGGATCCTCTTTCCCCAATTCTGAATTACTCAGGTTTATACCATAAGGAGTTTGCAATGCCATATGTATTAAGGGCATGTAAAAATAAATATCAGATTGGCCACTTGCAAGACAAATGCCCACTATGCTATCGCTCTGGCCCCTTTCCTCCAGTTCTTAAATTCTAAATTCATTTTTTTTTCTTTTTAAGCCACACCTGATGACACTCAGGGGTTACTCCTGGCTATGTGCTCAGAAATCGCTTTTGGTTTGGGGGACCATATGGGACTCTGAGGGATTGAACTGCTGTACGTCCTAGGTTAGCGCATGCAAGGCAAACGCTCTACCACTTGCACCACCACTTCGGCCCCTTAAATTATAAATTCTAGTTCTTGAACTTTGCTAATTTTCTAAATAAAAACAGTTTAAGAAACTATTAAGTTTTTGTTTTATTTTATTTATAAATTCATTTATTTAACAGGTTTTTTTAGTTAATGGTATTTATTATGGGACTTTCTGTCCCATATGTATTTTGAATTTTTTTTGTTTGTTTTGCTTTGCTTTTGTTTGGGGGAGGCACAATTGGTGGAACTCAGGTATTAGTCCTGGCTCTGCACTCAGAAATCACTCTGAATAGGTTTAAGGAATCATATGGGACTTTAAGGATCGAACCTGGGTCAACTTCATGCAAGGCAAACGTCCTATCCATTGTGCTATTGCTTCTGCTCCTTCATAACTATTTGTTAATGGGACTTTCAGGCCAACATGATCTTCACTGTGATCAGATTCTAATCCTCAGTTCAAGTTTGCTAATGGATGGTTTCAAATACCAATTCTCACTAACAATAAACAACTAGTTTTGCAGATTTTCAGAGTTGCTATCTTATCTTGTTTGAGAAACTAATGTAGGAATTTTATCCAACCATAACTGGCACAAAGAAAAAAATATTTTCCTCACTAGGCAGACTTTTAATGCCACTTTTTACAAATAAGGTTAAAAAAATACTATTTTAAATTTCAAAAGAAGTAATACTTCTTTTTCATACTGAACAAATATATATACATATATCATATTAGACAGTTCTTCAATAGAGCAGTAAGGAGTTGATGTCTTTTTCCAGTTGATGGCTTCATAGATTAACTGCCTGTCCCAAATGCCTTGAAAAGGTTAATATAAGCTTCTCCATCTTCACATCCAGACATGGGGTCTTTTGCACCTGTCTCACTCTGTATCTAAGAAAGGAATCACTCTTTTGATTTCTGTAATTCAATAACTTCTAATATATAGGCTGCTCTTTCATCCTGCCAAGAGACAATTTTTGGTGATTGCTAAGATTTAGTCCCCTACACCACATGAAGCTAAATAGTATAATATCACAAACACAAGCAAGGAACAGTGTGAAACTAAAAATCTATACCATGAGAGATAAAATCAAAATTGAGTTTAAAATAAACTGTGCTACCAAATTATGTGAATACATTTCATGTTATGTCTTGTGATTTACTAAAAGTCATAAAAATCCGTGTCAATCAGGAATTAATTTAATGAATTTCTTTTTGAAAGTGTTGACTTATAGAAATGGACTTAAGATCCACCAAAATAATTTATTTACCCTGTAATTTAGACAAAAATATTTGTAATAATAGTATATGTCTACAACATCTATAAATTTATATGTATTAATCAAAATTATTATGAGGGGGGATCTATTAATAAGTCTCAATCTTTTCATTATAATAAAAATTGTATATAGGTAAGGTATACAATATGACTTGGGAAAGAATTTTCCTGTTTATGAACTTAATTTATATTTTAGCAAATAATAATATATTAATATAATTAAAATATATTAAAAATAGCAACCCAATTCCATTCCCCCTTACTACCAATTTACACATTTACCCTTTTTACTTTTTCTTCCAATACTTACTTCCATCATTTTATTTATTTGAGGGAAATAGAGATGTCATTCCAGGTGGTGCTTAGGAGACATGAACACCGCACTGGAGAATCTCAGTCAACCAGATCAGGAATTCAATGCAAGGGCCCAAAGATGCAGTGGCCAAGATTTACCAAGATGCAGAAATTACTCAAATCACCCAGAGGTGTTCAGTCACCTCCAGGATGGTACCCAGTGATCTCAGGGATTATGCATTCATAATCCTGGAAACTTAGGGGCCCAGAATTCTAACCTAAACACTCTATTATCTCCAGGGTCCTCTCCATAATTTAAAGACTCTGAATTTAGGGCTAACTATTGCCTTCACAAGTTAGACATTACCTATCAATTTCCTTTTAGCTCTCCTACAAAACTATCATCCTTTGTCTCCCATACCTATCTAAATCTGCATTCTCAATCTGTAAGTATATAATAAGAATTCATAGACCATACTGTTTTTAGTATACACTTAAATTTATTGACATACATATTCTGAATCTAGCATTATATTATCATTACAAATGAGTACCTAAAAGCTTTGAATGGTATTTATTATAAATAATATATATTATATAGTGTATGTATGTATGTACCTTCCTTGATCAATATGCTTTTCTTTCCTCTTAAACTTTTCTTTCATGTTTCCTTAAATGCATACTTTCACCTGGACAGTTTAACATTTGACTATGTTTCACTATAGTCTTGGAGTTCTTTTATTGATATTTCTCATGTATTATCTTTGTTTTTCTTTTTTTACTTTTTAGGCCACACTTGATAGTGCTCAGCTTTATTTTTGATTCTGTGCTCAGGAATTATTCCTGGCAGTGTTTAGGAGACATAATGGGATGCCAGAGATTGATCCTGGGTTGGCCACATGCAAGGCAAATCCTTATCCACTGATCTAGATCTCTAGCTTGTCTTCCTTTTTGTGCAGTGTTGCTGGGAGAGAGAAGACTAAACCCAAATCCTGACACTTACAAGGCAAATTGTTTTCTGCTAAACTTCATCCTCAAAACTCTAGTACCTGTTAAGAAAGAGGTAAAATTATAGCTTTTTTTTTTTCGGTCATTGCATGCTTTAAATGATATTTCAATCATTCTTTCTAGAAAACTCAAAACCACGTTCTAAACCCACTGATTGTTCTATTGCTTCTTGCTTCCAATTTAGTAATACTAATCTTACCACAGTAAGATTCTTTATACATGAACTATCTTTCTGTCTCTCTGAAGCTCAAAGATTTTTTTTAATCTTTAAGGTATTAAAATTTCATGAAATTGATTTAATGTTGACTTTTTATTTCACAGTGAAAAATATTGTCATTTGGAACTGATGTCCTCTAATTATGGAAGACTTTTGTTCTTACTCATAAGATGCTTCATTCTGTTTTTACTGTTATTTTTTCAATTAGTATCACTTTGAACCACCCTTAAAGAGAAAAGATTTAGTCTCTTCTGACATCAAAAAATTTCCTTGAACTTATCATTTAAGATAACCTATATTTTTGTTTTCAAGATTTCTTCTTTTGACCTTAAAACATAATTCTTACATGCCATTTTAAATTTATTAGTTAAATGAGTATTTAGGAATTCCTTACACTTTTGATAGTTCTTAAAGATCTTTCTAAAGTTTTAAACCCTGCATCATCTCTACTTCTTAAAGGTTTTGGATTTTCCCCCTAGCCAGAAAACTTTCCTTAAAAACTTTATGCATGTTAGCAATTGATTAATTTTTAATTTGAGAAATCATAGCAAGTTAATACTGAAGTAGTGGAATGAGATAATCCCTGCAGTGACCATCTAGTTGGTTTTCCCTCTAAATGGAAATCCAAGGTACAATATCAGAATTCTATTCTCCATGGTGTGTCAGTTCTCTGAGGATAAAATTCTCATTTTTTCTGCCAGATCAGGTTATATGTCTAGCTATAATAATCTTTCAAGCACACATACAGTTGCTCCTAACATTGCTAAGTCTAGCTTCCAAGGTTTCACAAAAGAAATAATAGAGATTCTCATTAATATCTCCTTCAAAAATCCATTGAACTGCTTCCTCCACTCTACTAATTAGTTACTCTCTCTGCTTGGACTTGCACACATTGGAAATAATAGCAAATGTCTATTGATTTTTTTGTTCCTTATCAATTACTATATTCATCTTTACTTTTTGTTTTATGAAATCTGTTGCATTTATGTTTATTGTCCTTTAATTAAGTGCAAATGACCAATTGACCATACATACCTAGGCAGACTAGTATGTGTTTAATTTACTTGAATATTTGTAAAAGATATTTACAATTTGCAAACACTTTTTAACAGGAATCTCTTCCTCTCAGGTTAAAAGAGAAGAATCAGAAAGTGTTTTACCTTAGAAGAAAATTGACTAATGTAATTTAGGGACTGCTCAATGCCATAACGATTTTTTAAAACTAGATTAAGTTGTGTTTAATTTAGTATCAAATAGATAGAAACAACAATAGTGAATCATTGTAACACTTTATAAAATAATATAACATAATTAATTATCCTGTGATAGAAATTCAAGGATGAATAAAAGAGAATTACATGAGAGAAAGCTCAAGTATGTGTGCAAGCTTTGATTGTGAAGGACCAGTGTTGAGTCTCAGCACTATATGAGCCTCCAATCAATGCCAGTAGTGACCTCTGATCAGGAAGTTCAGTCCTGCATATGACAGATTGTGTCTCCCCAATATAGTTTTAGTCATGACTTTAGGAAAGTTTGATAATACGTATGGGATATTCATAAAATAAAAAAACAGCTTTTATTGATCTAGTATCTAACTTGATAGTTTTAAACACAGTTCCTCAGAGACAATATTAATAAAATTAAAATGAAAACCTATAAGGGGAAACTATTTGAAGAATTATGCGATTAAAGACTTGTATGAAAATATAATAATAATAATTATTACATTCAATCAGAAAATAAACACCACTATTAAAAGTGAGCAAATTATTTTAATATTCTGTATATCTAAAAATATACAAATGACAGATATGCACAGGTCATAAGGCCTAAAAACAACAGTTAAATCCAAATTTAAACTTTTACAGTATATTACTACATAATTATTAAAATGAAAAAATTACAAAGACTGATAATTCTAAGAGGTGGCATGGAAAATTAACTAGCTGTTGGAAAGCTTAACAGTTGTTTATATTAGCAAACATAATTAGTATATAAGACTTCACAATTCTGCTGCAAAGTACTTACCCAAAATAAATTAAACTACAAGTCCCTAAAATGACTTACAAATCAATATTCAGAGCTTTACTTCTAATTATTAAAATTGGAAGCTATTCTAATTACCTACAATTAGTGAAAGAAAAGCAAACCATAGTCACCTTACACAAAGAAATACTGCTAGGTGATTAAAAAAAAACACTACCCATACATGCAATATCATGTATTAAAGACAAAAATATTACATGAGATAAAAACTATAAGACACAAAGATATCTTATATAACCCCATTAATCAGAAACTTTTCAAAAGTTAACTAGAATAATGAAAGGTAAGTGATGGCAAGAAGCTGCCGAAGGGAATGTTGATTTCTCAGAAGAAAATTCAGGGTGTGGTTACATCATGAGTAAAATGGTGGTTACATATTGTTTTAAAGAGTGAGATGGCCCTCAGAGATGTTAGGAGTAGGTTCTATAGAAGCCAGAGTATGGGCATAGTTGTGTGAGAACCCCACAGGGCCTGGGGCTTCCTAAGAGATCTTGACACAATGTCAGGGACACTGACCTACAAGAGAGGAGGATGACAAGAAATAGTGTGTGACCCTCCTTTTCCTCCAGCTGAAACCAGCAAAAACTATTTGGTAAAGAAATCAAAACAAGAGTTTACAGGAGTCAGTTACCTTTGGGTGTATAAGGAAAGGATGGTTCAAAAATTCTGAGAACAGAAGACAAAAATATGAAGACAATCATAGTTATATTTCAGAATTATGACATTTTAAACTCCTTTCTTATGCCTTACTATTTTTCAAAAATATATACAACCATGAACACAATTACAGAAAGTGATTCCATAAGCTGGAAACATTCTCTAATTTTGATTGAAGCAAAATAATCACACCAACAAGTACAAGGTTTTCTATACATTTTACTTTTCCCCACTTAAAAATTACAATGAAGATGAAGCTATCAGGTTCAATTTAGACTTGACTCTAGTCAATGAAGGCATTACGTCTCCTGTCATCCCTCCTTAATTATGTTATAGGCAACGTTGTTTTAAAATGTTCCATTAGAGTTTGGCACATGCTGCTCTTCCTTCCAGCCAACTGGGAAGTCCGCCCTCCCAAACAGAGTCAAAAAGAATTGTAACTATAGGCACATGGGCAATTCACCCTGTGGCCAGATGCCTTTCACAGTTTAACCAAAGATGCCAAACTAAAACAATGGTCTGGGAGCCAACTCAGCTTCCTGAAACATAACTGGCTGAATTATTTTGCTTAGATTTATAGACTATCTTTCCAGTCTAAAAAGCATTGGTAATAGTTGTGTACATAAAATTCATGTTGAGGTCAGAGTTTTGTTTTAAAATATTGATGTAACAGCCAAAGTACAATCACAGAAAGAGAACCAGGAGGATATTAAAATTTGTGGTTTAAAATAAAAGTATATTCATATTTGCATAATGAATATATATGTACATATGCACATATAGAGAAGAGAATATATGCAGAACCATACATGTGCATGTCTATAAAGAGAGGAAGTTATTATAAGGAATTGATTCACATGATGGCAATGCCATCTTGACTTTTGTAAGAGGAAAAAAGGGAAGGATACTAGGAAAGAAAGCTCGGGAACAGGCTGAAGCATTGGCAATTGGCATAGGCAATTGGCAGAATTATTTCAGCAAAGAGAAACAATTCTAGATCCAACCATTATTGTCAACCCCTTAGCCCTGAAGAGTTTAGTTACTTTTAAGGACGAATCAAATTAGGCTTAGATGATTTCCATACTTTAAGGACAAGGTATCAGTAATTTATAACTATAGCTGCAAAATTCAGAGCACTTGGTTGGATGAGAGTAAACTACCAAATGATTAAATTAAACTACCAAATGACTACTCTGTTCTTTTTTATGCCATAGCCTACCCTAGCTAAATGAACACATTGCAAAATTCTTGGACTCATAATCAAATATTTAGAAACATAGCCAAGCATTTATTTATTCAAAATAAATCACATATATTCTTATATATTATCATTATTTTAAGAATCTTGTTACCACCATACAAAAGCTTCCGAATTGGAATTCTTCTTACTAAATGACCCATTATTAGATGACAATTGATATTGAATGAATATTATTTCTTTGCTGTGGAATGAAAGGACATCATTTTCCCCTCTCTGGGTTGCAACATTAAAATGAATCCTCTACACACTTTAAAATTCGTTAGATGTTTAAAATAAGAGAAAAATTAAGCTACACAGATGTGGAAACAAACAGTGGCATGGATGACATTCTGACAGCCAAAAAGAAAGAGTCTGTCAGCTCTCTCACCTTCTTGTATTCACTCCTGTTTTATCTCTAATTTTGTGTACTCATTTCCCAGAAGTAAGTGTGGCTTGTGTGGGTTCTGCTTGTCTGAGTTTTACTGGAAGATGAATGAAACTTCTTTGGCTATGTTTTCATTCCTTTCATAAAAGGAGGTCTTTCCTTTCTACGTAGTTAGATGTTCCTAAACTTTCCCTTACTGTAATTTACATTGATTACATTATAAATATCTACTTGTTCATCTCATCCTCCTTATTAATAACTCTTCTCACTGAAGGTGATTTTATTCACCTAACCTTCTAAATCAGGCTCCCAGATCATAGCAGGAATCACGTGAATGAGGAAGATGATGCAAAAGGAATGAACCTTTCAACTGCTCAAGCACCCAAGATACTTTCATTTAATTTGTTTCTGAGTAAACCTGGTTTTCTCTCCTCAAACCCACCATCTTTCTAAAGGGACCAAAATAAAAGTCAATTGTCAGTGGATATGTTATTAGCCTGTAATATGTCCGCTATTTCTTCAAGGATTATGTATATACCTAGGATTTTTTTATTTATGAAATTAAAAAATTCTCATCTTGATGAGCTTTGCAGACTTTGTGTGGAAAAGCTCCGTATTGATTAACGGAGGCATTTAAGTCTGGGAAAACATGGTCAAATAAATAAAGTCCAGCAAAGAATCCATGAAGACTCTCATCTATCAAGGACAATCTCTTGAGAACACAAGGCTGGATTATGAGAGGTTTCATGCTTGTCTTCCTGTCATATATTCAATTTTCTCTTAGGAGAGCAACGAAAAAAAAAAACACTCGCAGAAAGAAAAACAACATATAATCTATCACAGGCTTCTTAGTGAAAAGCACTGGCTAGCAAGCTTCATTCTGCCAGCAGAAAGTTAGGAAGCTGCCACATTCAATGTGCAAGTTCACTGCATTTTTACCAAGAAAAATGTTGAGACTAGTCAAATTAGTATTTTATCAGAATTCCTAGATAAATTAGTTTTATTTTTTATTTAAGAGGGTTTAATTCAGGGGCTGGAGAGATAGCATGGAGATAAGGCATTTGCCTTGCATGCAGAAGGATGGTGGTTCGAATACCGGCATCCCATATGGTCCCCGAGGCTGCCAGGACCGATTTCTGAGCATAGAGCCAGGAGTAACCCCTGAATGCTGCTGGATGTGACCCAAAAACCAAAAGAAAAGGGAGTAATTCTTTTTTTTTCTTTTTTAGACCACACCTGGGAATATGCGGGGGTTAATTATGGCTTTGCTCTCAGGAATCACTCCTGGTACTGCTCTGGGGACCATCTGGCATGCCAGGGATCTAATCTTGAATTGGCTGCATGCAAGGCAAGAGCCTTAAAGCTGTACTACTGCTCAGGCCCATATAGGTTATATTCTGATTAGCTAATTAGGGAAGTTTAAGTTCCTAGTTACTAATATCAAATAGGCTAATTTAAATTAAGTCATTAATTAAAAATTATTGTAAATTAATTCCTGTATTCTAAGACTCAGAGTGTCATAAGGATGCCTAAGAAATACAAATAAGGTGCTCAAGTCAGGAGTGACATTTTAAGAATTATGGAATTTTATTTTTTATTTTTATTTGTTTTTTAATAATTATATTTAAGCACCATGGTTACAAACATATTCGTAGCTCGTTTTTAGTTATAAAATATACACCCTGCCCTTCACCAGTGCAAGAATTTTAGAACTATAGAGCAGTTCTCTTATGCTAAATGTTGTCAAGGAGGAACTGACCTCTTTGCTAAATATTCAGCTCCTCTAGGCTCTCCTGCCACTGGCTGTAATCCTACTTCTATTTCAATTTCAGTTATTGAAAATGGAACATTTGAAAACACAGAATTAAAGTGACAGGAGAGGGACTTCTAACATAGGATCCTCCACTCTGGAAAACCAGGAGAAACCCTGAGTGAACCTAATAATCAGCAGTGTTTCTAAAAGCAGGGAAATAACTTAAAAGAGTCATTTCATTTATTTCTTACTGAAAAAGAAAGTACAGTGTTTATGTTTCTGCCATATATTACCACAACCTATCAAATAATGTATTGAAAGATCTACCCAGTTTCCCAAATCCTCAAGAAACATTCCAGGCTTCCCAAAATTCAACATTGTTTCATGCATTGTATATACTCGAATATTAGCCGTTTTTTTCCAGCACAAAATTCGTGCAGAAAACTCAGAACTTGGCTTATACCTGGGTCATACAGGTTATTTGATTTGGTGTGCTCGCACTTAATCAAATGCACATAGTCGTCCATTGTCTTCTTCAGCCTGCTGGAGGAGGCGGTGCTTCAGCTCAGTCCACAAGTCGTGGCTAAGCTCAAGAGGTAGGCAGCTGACCTGAACTGGATGCCACTGAACTATTTAACTCACAGTATTCTGTGATTTGTATAAGACCGAGAGCAGTGATGATGACAATGTCTATGCTGATACCCTCACATCAGATACAGCTGAAGCTCTGTTTGGACATACAGATGATGAGAAGGAGGAATCCAGTTTTGAAGGATTTTAACCTTTTTGATTTAACTTGATTACCTGTTGAGCTATGGTTTTCTGCACTTTATTTAAAGTTTTAAAGTTATTAGTGTTAGTTCATACTTTTTCTTTAGCAATAAATATTGAAAAACATTTAACCTACTGATTCCTCAATTATTGTAATTGTTTTGGGTATATATTTTTTTATTTTTGAAATTTACCAGTGGATGCTACATTTTCCACCTTGGCTTATATTTGAGTCACTAAGTTTTCCCCAGTTTTTAGGGTAAAATTAAGGGGTTGGCTTATACTTCGGTTAGCTTATAATTGAGTATATAGGTATATAGTTTTCATATCTTCAAGTAAAAGTTTTTTGAGAATAGAGTAAGTCACATCTAATTTTTCTGGTTTCTCAAAACCCAGGCAGAAGGATATAATTCTAAAGAACAGAACACAAACATGTACTAAATCCATTTAAAAATGATTTATTGGCATATACCCTAGGAACACAAAAATACAATACAAAAATCCCTTCCTTATACCTATATTTATTGCAGCACTATTTAACATAGCAAACTCTGGAAACAGCCAAGATACCCTTCAACAGATGAATGGCTAAAGAAACTGTGGTACATATACACAATGGAATATTATGCAGCTGTCAGGAGAGATGAAGTCACGAAATTCTCCTATACATGGATGTACATGGAATCTATTATGCTGAGTGAAATAAGTCAGAGAGAGAGAGAAAAACGCAGAATGGTCTCACTCATCTATGGGTTTTAAGAAAAGTGAAAGACATTTTTGCAGTAATAATTTTCAGGCACAAAAGAGAAAAAAGCTGGAAGTTACAGCTCACCTCATGAAGCTCACTGCAAACAGGGATGAGTTTAATTAGAGAAATAACTACATTTTGAACTATCCTAATAATGAGAATATACGAAGGAAATAGAAAGCCTGTCTTGAGTACAGGCGGGGGTTGGGTGGGGAGAAGGGAAATTTTGGACATTGGTGACGGGAATGTTACACTGGTGATGGGTGGTGTTCTTTACATGACTGAAACCCAAATACAATCATGTATGTAATAAAGTTGGTTAAATAAAAATAAATAAATAAATAAATAAATAAATAAATAAATAAAAATGATTTATTGGGGGCTGGAGAGATAGCACAGTGGTGTTTGCCTTGCAAGCAGCCGTCCCAGGACCAAAGGTCATTGGTTCAAATCCTGGCCTCCCATATGTTCCCCCGGGCCTGCCAGGAGCTATTCCTGAGCAGATAGCCAGGAGTAACCCCTGAGTACCGCCGGGTGTGCCCCCCTCAAAAAAAAATAAAATAAAAATGATTTATTGGGGCTGGAGCAATAGCATAGCTCATAGGGCATTTGCATGCAGTTAACCAGGTTCAATCAATATCCCATATAGTCCTCTGAGCCTGCCAGGAGTAATTTCTGAGTGCAGAGCCAGATATAATCCCTGAACATGGCCAGGTGTGGTCCCCAAAACAAACAAACTGATTTGCTGATGGGACCAGAGAGATAGTATGGCTGGTAGAAAACTTTTGCATGTGGCCAACCCTAGTTTGATCTCTGGCATTCCACGTGGTTCCCTGAGTCCAGCAGAAGTGATCCCTGAGCAAGAGCCAATATTAAGCTCTGAGCACTGACAGGTGTGGGCCCCAAACCAAATAAAAATAAAACTAATTGGTTGAAGCCCAAGAGATAGTATAAGGGGTAGGGTTCTTGGTTTATATTCAGTGGCCCAATTTAATCCCCTGAACCAGATCTTCTCCTGAGCACTTTGAGGAGTATCCCTTGAGCACCACAAAGTATGATTCAACTCAACCTCCAAAATTAGTTTCAATTAAAATATTATTTTATTTGTATTTGTATGTTTGTTTTGGAGCCATAATAGGTGGCATCTGGGTGTTACTCCTGACTCTATGCTTAGAAATTGCTCCTGGCAGGCTTGGAGAACCATATGGGATATCAGAGGCCAGGGGTCTGTCCAGTGTCGGACTCATGCAAGGCCAATGCTTGACTGCTGTGCTATCTCTCCAACCCCTCAATTAAAAGTTTAAAGGAGGACAAAGTGTAAGTTTGTAGAACAAAAGCCATCAAGTTATTTGATGACTGTCTCTTGTTTTACACATACAACTCATATGATTGTTCAGTTCAGATAACCTCTGGTGCTAAGACCTCCTCAAACCAAATCAAAACAATTTTCTGATACTCATTTCCTTTGCTCCAGAGGAAAGAAATACTTGTCAAGGAAATTTGAGGCCTGTTTAGTTGTTCATTTGTTTTGTGACTTCCCACAAATTTTTTTGCCCTTTAGGCTTCATGCCTATGGCAACCGAGAGAAAGGCCTGAGCTGGCTCTAACTCTCCAGGCTGCTATAAATTTCTGAACCAGGCATCCTAACCTCACTCACAGTTCGGGAACTGACACAGTGTGGTCCTTGTCTGGCATCAAGAGCACTTTCTGGGGCATTCAACTCAGACCACTGATGAGAGCTCTAATTTTACTGCCTCCTCTGCTGGACAGTGTAACAGTGATTGCTTTGTAAACAGAGACTATCGTGACTCTTTATTAGCTCCATGTGCACCCTAAGGCTGACATGGAACCCACAAAAACAATCCTCCTTTCCCCCAGGATTGTTTCTTCTCCTGTCCTAACTAGGCTTGTACAGGAAATATTTCAATATTTAAGTGTGTGCCTTCCAGGAAAGACTTTGTTGAGGAAATGAGAATTAATAATGAGAAAATGTCAAGCAACATACGAGTTTTTCTAGGAAATAAAAACTGTTTTTGTTTTGTTTTATTTTGGATTTTGGCCACACCCAGCGGCACTCAGGAGTTATTCCTGTCTCTGCACTCAGAAGTCCTTTTGGCAGGCTGGGGAGACCATATGGGATGTCGGGATTCGAACCTGGGTCCATACTGTGTTGGCTGCTTGCAAGGCAAATGCCTTACCAATGTGCTATCTCTTTGGCCCCTGTTATTTTGTTTTGTTTTGTTTTTAAGAAAATTTTAAAGCAAGATGGGGTGTACTCCCAAAAGAGAACATTCCTTGCACAATTGAGCCCTTGAATGCAGTTCCTAGCACCGTAGGGTCCCCTAAGTACCACTGGGTATGTCATCCAAAACAATAAAAATAGGGGCTGGAAACATTGTACAGCAGGTAAATTGTTTGCTAATAAGCAGCCAACCTGAGTCTAATCTCCAGCATCCCAGTGGTCCTGTAAGCACCACCAGGAATGATTTCTGAGTACAAAATCCCAGGATCTCAAAATCAACAATTTTTCATAAAATAAAACCTATTTTAAATAAAAAAGTTTCTAGGGATAAGAAATATAATTTACAGACCCCAATACATATGATATTCCAATTAAAAACTATCCAGAAGGATCCAGCGAAGACTTGTTGCTTGCATTTTTTCTTATCTTGGAGAGTTCATCTGGCACTAGATAACTTTACAGAAATCACGAATTGAAAACTGTCAGACTATCTCTTGAAATGAGAACCTTGCTGACAAAAAAAATCAGCACTCCTAGAAAATAACCTAAATCGAAAGGGGACATGGGAGGAAGATGGCTCTTAAATTTGAGGTGAAACAAGAAACAAAAATGAGGCACAAAAAAATGCACTTCAAAACAATAATCCTTTTTCCCCAGACCCAACTATCATAAGAAACTGTTCGAGTTTGTGCTATGACTATCAAGTGGCTTGATAATCTGGGTCAGCATCTGGGAAGTTGAGAGCATATGAAGCCAAAGTAACCATGACAGGGCAGCCTGTTCCTGCTCTCCATTAAGGGAGCATATTGACCACTTCATAGTGTTTGAGAACCTGAAGCTTTTTCTGTTTAGATCTAGAGTCATTTTAAGAGACACACATGATCCAGTTGCAAACAAGTAGGGTGGAGATAGAATTAGACAGTCTCCCAGAACATCTGTCCAGATTACACACAGAATCAAACCACAATTTAACACACTGGATTGTTCTGCCTTCACCGGGTGGCAGAGCTATTGCACACAAGACAAGGTTGTTTCTTCCATTTGGGGAATGCCAACTACTATAGACCCATGCGAAGGTGCCATAGACACACCATCAACAGGTAGATTGGAAGATGGGGCACACGTGACACAGCTGTTCTTCTCCAGGAGGAGGAGGAGGAAGTATGTTCACCCTTTGACTTGATGTCAGTGCTCCCTGCCTTGCATAATTGATGGAGCTGCAGGATATGGTCACTTTGAATCTTGTCAGCTTGACCCACTCTGAGAAGAGCCAGCATGATGCTTGCACAGGTCTAGCACAGTTGGTGCTAATTCATTTTCTATCATGTGCCTTCAGGCTGGGCATCTTCCTGAAGATTCAGGGTCTTTGTCATTTATTTAGATGCGCATTGACCTTATTGTCTTGACACTGTCATGGGAAGCATGTTGCTTTGGAGCATTAGGGGTTGGGAGTTTAGGGACCTCTCTACCCTCTGTCTGACTCTATCTGCTCCAATGATTTCTCCAGACAGAGCTTCTGGTAATCAGAAGCTGCATTCTGCATCTGATCTTCCCCATGTGTGCGGTAGATGGCATTTTCCAGTCTCCAGATTCTATCAGAATATTAAAGCACGAGGCACCTCAGAGTGTAGTATTCGTGTCTCCTTTGACACTCTTTAGGCATATAAGCCAAGCTTTTATTTCTTGTTGCCTTTTCTAGCCAAGTTTGTCAAAACTGCAAATGCTCCTGATACTATAATAATTGTTCAGAATTTAAAATTCAATGACATTTGACATAAAACAACACTGCAATGTTTTTCTTGGCAAAGACAATGAGTTTCAGGTGGACATTACCCCAAACTTGTAAACAGAGATTTTTTTAATAGAATTTGGACAGAACCTGCCACTTTTTGTGACTGTGTTTCAGCCTTTCATAATCCAGTGAAATATTAAATAGCTTTTCAAAGAAATATTTCTCTTAAAATCTCTATTCTAGTACTTCTTTGTGCTGTAGCTTAGAACTGATACATGGGTTAAAACGCAAGTCATCTTACTTTCCGTACAGATTTGCAAAAGGTTAATCATGGAAAAGATGGCTACAGTTACTCAAATGTTTTCCCCCAGAATTGATTCTTTGAATCCATATGCCCTGGTTCTTTTTTGAGGGTCTTTCCCTCTTCCTCTTTATTTTCCCCAATATTTTTCCCCCCTCCCTCATTTTTTTCTCCCTCTCATTTTCTCACTCCCTTATACTTTCTTCCTTCTTTACCTCCTCTATCTGCATTTGTCTTGTCACAGCTTTTATCTGTCTGGCCTCTTTCCCAGTAACATCAGCTTGGATTTAGGGATAAACAAGTCTCTTCTTGAATTTCACCATCACAGTTACCACCAATTATCACTCCTGTTTTCTCCAAGAATCTGAGAACAGAAACTTTTGTCTCAGTCTCCTTCCCCAAATTCTTCTAATGGCTCTGGAACCTTATCTTTAAAATTGTGCAAGATAATGCTTCTTCCATATACTAAATCCTATCACCTCAGTCAATATGTTTAAAATTACCTATAACTAATATTCATTTTTGTAGAAATACATAGTTTTTTTCCCTACAATAATAAAGGAAGATAAATCATGTGATGAACAAGTCTAGTGCATTGGGTTCTCAACATAGAAAAGAGATATCTGGACTCCACAAATATCAAGCTGTGTGATTATTTTGGTAGAAACGTTCCCCCCCCCCAAAAGAGAGATGCTGAAATTCAAATTTTCAATACTTCAAAGCATACTATTGTTTGAGAATAGTATTTTTTATTTTCAGTTTTTGGGCCATACCCAGTGACGCTCAGGGGTTACTCCTGGCTATGCACTCAGAAATCGCTCCTGGCTTGGGGACCATATGGGATGCCAGTGGATCGAACCGTGGTCCATCCTAGGCTAACACAGGCAAGGCAGACACCTAACCGCTTGTACCACCACTCTGACCCCTGTATGAGAATAGTATTGCTGTAAATAGAACTTGGTAAGACAAGATCATTATACGAAGGTTGGCCCATATTTTTTTTTGGGGGGGGTCTTTATTTTTTTATTTTTTCATTATCAATTTTTTTGTTTTTTTTCTTTACTTAAACATCTTGATTACAAACATGATTGTGATTAGGTTTCAGTCATGTAAAGAACACCCCCTTCACCATTGCAACATTCCCACCACCAATGTCAATCCTAAGCAGGGTACGTGTTTCCATTTCAGTGTGTCCTCTCATTTCTTGGAGCAGGGATCTATAATTTTCTTTGTATAGGCCCTTCACGTCTTTGGTCAAGTTGACTCCAAGGTATTTGAGTTTGTGTGGCAGTAATGTGAATGGGATTGCCTTCTTGACGCCCATCTCTTCCCTATCATTATTGATGTATAAAAAGGCCATTGATTTCTGTGTGTTAATTTTGTAGCCTGCCACCTTGCTATATGAGTCTATTGTTTCTAGAAGCTTTTTTGTAGAGTCTTTAGGGTTTTCTAAGTAAAGTATCATGTCATCTGCAAACAATGAGAGCTTGATTTCTTCCTTTTCTCTCTGGACTCCATTGGTACCTTTTTCTTGCCTGATCCATATAGCAAGCACTTTCAGTAGTATGTTGAACAGGAGTGGTGAAAGCGGACAGCCTTGTCTTGTACCAGAATTTAGAGGAAAGGCTTTTCATTTTTCTCCAATGAGGATAATATTTGCCATTGGCTTGTGGTAGATGGCTTCAACTAGATTGAGAAAGGTTCCTTCCATTCCCATCTTGCTGAGAGTTTTGATCAAGAATGGGTGTTGGATCTTATCAAATGCTTTCACTTTTTCTTTGATATGATCATGTGATTTTTAATTTTCTTGTTGTTGATGTTGTATATGATGTTGATAGATTTACAGATGTTAAACCATCCTTGCATTCCTGGGATGAAACCTACTTGGTCGTACTGTATGATCTTCTTGATGATGCATTGGATCCTATTTGCCAGGATTTTGTTGAAGATCTTTTCATCTGCTTTCATCAGGGATTATTGGTCTGTAATTTTCTTTTTTGGCAGCATCTCTGTTTGGTTTTGGTATCAAGGTGATGTTGGCTTCATAAAAGCTGTTTGGGTGTGTTCCTGTTTTTTTCAATTTCATGGAAGAGCTTGGCTAGGATTGGTAGTAGCTCCTCTTGAAAGATTTGAAAGAATTCATTAGTAAATCCATCTGGGTCTGGGCTTTTATTTTTGGGCAGATGTTTGATTACAGTTAAAATTTCCTCAGTAGTGTTGGGGGTGTTTAGATATGCTACATCCTCTTTACTAACTGTGGAAGGTTATAAGTGTCCAATAATTTTTCCATTTCTTCTAGGTTCTCATGTTTAGTAGCATAAAGTTTCTCAAAATAGTCTCTGATTACGCTTTGGATCTCTGCAAAATCTGTCGTGATCTCCCCCTTTTCATTTCTAATACAGGTTATCAGGTTTCTCTCTTTTTTTGTAAATTTTGCCAATGGTCTATCAATCTTGTTTATTTTTTCAAAGGACCAACTTCTGCTTTTGTTGATCTTTCGGATTATTTTTTGGGTTTCCACTTCATTGAGTTCTGCTTTCACCTTTGTTATTTTCTTCTGTCTCCCTATTTTTATTCCTTTTGTTGGTCATTTTCTAATTTTATGAACTGCATCATTAAGTTATTCAGGTATGCCCCTTCTTCCTTCACGATGTGTGGTTGTAGAGTTATAAATTTACTTCTCAGGACCGCTTTTGCTGTGTCACACAGATTCTGGCAATTTGTGTCTTCATTGTCACTTGTTTCCAGGAAAGTTTTGATTTCCTCTTTGATTTTCTCTCAGACCCACTGGTTGTTCAGTAGCAGGCTGTTTAACTTCCAATTGTTAAAGTTTTTCTTTTGTGTGCCTTTGTATTTCACATCAAATTTCAGAGCCTTGTGCTCAGCAAAGGTAGCCTACAAGATTTCTATCTTCTTGATTTTATGGAGGTATGTTTTATGTGTCAGCATGTAGTCTATCCTGGAGAATGACCCATGTACATGGAAAAGAATGTGTATCCAGGTTTTTTGGGGTGGAATGTCCTATATATATCTACTAGTCCTCTTTCTTCCATTACTATTTTTAGGGCTATTATGTTTTTGTTGGGTTTCAATCTGGTTGACCTATCAAGTGTTGATAGGTCCTTGTTGAGGTCTCCCAGAATTATGGTGTTGTTATTGATTTCTTCTTTCAGAGTTGTCAGTAACTGTATTAGATAATTTGCTGGTCTCTCATTGGGCGCATAAATGTTTAATAGTCTGATTTCTTCCTCTTGCACATATCCCTTGATTAGTACATAGTGTCCATCTTTGTCCCTTAGCACTTTTCTGAGTATAAATTTTGTGTCATCAGTTATTAATATGGCCACCCCAGCTTTTTTGAGGGTGTTGTTTGCTTGGATAATTTTTCTCCAGCCTTTGATTTTGAGTCTAGGTTTGTTCTGACTATTCAGAATTGTTTCTTTCTTTTTTTTACTATTTCTTTTTTTTATTTAAACACCTTGATTACACACATGCTTGTATTTGGGTTTTAGTCATGTAATGAACACCACCCATCACCAATGTCCCAAATCTCCCTCCTCCCCATCCGACCCCCGCCTGTACTCTAGACAGGCTTTCCATTTCCCTCATACGTTCTCATTATTAGGACAGTTCAAAATGTTGTTATTTCTCTAACTAAACTCATCACTCTTTGTGGTGAGCTTCCTGAGGTGAACTGTAACTTCCAGCTCTTTTTCTTTTGTGTCTCAAAATTCTTATTGGAAGAATGTCTTTAATTTTTCTTAAAACTCATAGATGAGTGAGACCATTCTGCATTTTTCTCTCTCTCTTTCTCTGACTTATTTCACTCAGTATAATAGATTCCGTGTATATACATGTATAGGAAAATTTCATGACTTCATCTCTCCTGACAGCTGCATAATATTCCATTGTGTATATGTACCATAATTCTTTAGCCATTTGTCTGTTGAAGGACATCTTGGTTGTTTCCAGAGTCTTGCTATGGTAAATAGTGCTGCAATGAATATAGGTATAAGGAGGGGGGGGGTTGTATTGTATTTTTGTGTTCCTAGGGTATATTCCTAGGAGTGGTATAGTTGGATCATATGGGAGCTCGATTTCCAGTTTTTGGAGGAATCTCCATATCGCTTTCATAAAGGTTGAACTAGACAGCATTCCCACCAGCAGTGGATAAGAGTTCCTTTCTCTCCACATCCCCGCCAACAATGTTTATTCTCATTCTTTGTGATGTGTGCCATTCTCTGTGGTGTGAGGTGGTACATCATAGTTGTTTTGATTTGCATCTCCCTTATGATTAGTGATGTAGAGCATTTTTCATGTGTCTTTTGGCCATTTGTATTTTTTCTTTGTCAAAGTGTCTGTCCATTTCTTCTCCCTATTTTTTGATGGGATTAGATGTTTTTTTTTTTTTTTTGTAAATTTCTGTCAGTGCCTTGTATATTTTGGAGATTAGCCCCATATCTGATGGGTATTGGGTGAATAGTTTCACGTGTCAGTGCGTGGCTCTTGTATCCTGGGCACTATTTCCTTTGAGGTGCAGAAGCTTCTCAGCTTAATATATTCTCATCTGTTAATCTCTGCTTTCACTTGCTTGGAGAGTGCATATTCCTCCTTGAATATGCATGTAGTCTCAATGTCCTGGAGAGTTTTGCCTATGTGTTGTTCTATATATCTTATGGTTTTGGGTCTGATATAGAGGTCTTTAATCCATTTGGATTTTACCTTCATACATGATGTTAGCTGGGGGTTTAAGTTCAATTTTTTGCAAGTTGCTAGCCAGTTGTGCCAACATCACTTGTTGAAGAGGCTTTCTTTGCGCCATTTAGGATGTCTTGTTCCTTTATCAAACATTAGATGATTGTATGTCTGGGGAACATTTTCTGAGTATTCAAGCCTATTCCACTTATCTGAGGGCCTGTCCTTATTCCAATACCATGCTGTTTAGATAACTATTGCTTTGTAGTAAAGTTTAAAGTTGGGGAAAGTAATTCCTCCCGTATTCTTTTTCCCAATGATTGATTTAGCTATTCTAGGGTTTTTATTGTTCCAAATGAATTTCAAAAGTGCTTGATCCACTTCTTTGAAGAATGTCATGGGTATCTTTAGAGGGATTGCATTAAATCTGTATAATGCCTTGGGGAGTATTGCCATTTTGATTATGTTAATTCTGCCAATCCATGAGCAGGGTAAATGTTTCCATTTCCACGAGTCCTCTCTTATTTCTTGGAGTAGAGTTTTATAGTTTTCTTTGTATAGGTCCTTTACATTTTTAGTCAAGTTGATTCCAAGATATTTGAGTTTGTGTGGCAGTAATGTGAATGGGATTGCCTTCTTGATGTCCATCTCTTCCCTATCATTATTGGTATATAAAAGGCCATTGATTTCTGTATGTTAATTTTATAGCTTGCCACCTTGCTATATGAGTCTATTGTTTCTAGAAGCTTTTTGGTAGAGTCTTTAGGGTTTTCTAAGTCGAGTATTATGTCATCTGCAAACAGTGAGAGCTTGACTTCTTCCTTTCCTATCTGGATTCCCTTGATATCTTTTTCTTGCCTAATCGCTATAGCAAGTACTTCCAGTGCTATGTTGAATAGGAGTGGTGAGAGAGGACAGCCTTGTCTTGTGCCAGAATTTAGAGGGAAGGCTTTTAGTTTTTATCCATTGAGGATAATATTTGCCACTGGCTTGTGGTAGATGGCCTTAACTATATTGAGAAAGGTTCCTTCCATTCCCATCTTGCTGAGAGTTTGGATCAAGAATGTGTATTGGACCTTATCAAATGCTTTCTCTGAATCTATTGATATGATCATGTGATTTTTATTTTTTGTGTTGTTGATGTTGTGTATTATGTTGATAGATTTATGGATGTTAAACCATCCTTGCATTCCTGGGATAAAACCTATTTTATCGTAGTGGATAATCTTCTTAATGGGGCATTGAATCTTATTTGCCAGGATTTTGTTGAGGATCATTGCATTTGCATTCATCAGCAATAATGATCTGTAATTTTCCTTTTTTGTAGCATCTCTGTCTGATTTAGGTATCAAGGTGATATTGGCTTCATAAAAGCTATTTGGAAGTGTTTCCATTTGTTAAATTTTATGAAAGAGTCTTGCCAGGGTTGGTAGTAGTTCCTCTTGGAAAGTTTGAAAGAATTCATTAGTGAATGCATCTGGGCCTGGGTTTTTTTGGGGGGCAGAATTTGATTACCTTTTTAATTTCATCATAGTGATGGGGGTGTTTAGATATGCTACATCCTCTTCCTTCAACCGTGGAAGATTATAAGAGTCCAAAAATTTATCCATTTCTTCCAGGTTCTCATTTTTAGTGGTGTAGAGTTTCTCAAACTGGTTTCTGATTACCCTTTGAATCTCTGTCATATCAGTAGTGATCTCTCCTTTTTCATTCCTAATACGAGTTATCAAGTTTTTCTCTATCTTTCTTTATTAGTTTTGCCAGTGGTCTATCAATCCTGTTTTTTGTTTTTTCAAAGAGCCAACTTCTGCTTTCATTGATCTTTCAGATTGTTTTTTGGGTTTCCACTTCATTGATTTCTGCTCTCAGCTTTGTTATTTTCTTCTGTCTCCCTATTTTTGGGTCCTTTTGTTGAGCACTTTCTAGTTCTACTAGCTGTGTCATTAAGCTATTCAGTAAGCCCCTTATTCCTTCCAGAAGTGTGCTTGCAAAGCTATACATTTTCCTCTCAGCACTGCTTTTGCTGTGTCCCATAAGTTCTGATAGTTTGTGTCTTTATTGTCATTTGTTTCCAGGAAACTTTTAATTTCCTCCTTGATTTTATCTCAGACCTACTGATTATTCAGTATGAGGCTGTTTAACTTCCAGGTGTTAAAGTTTTTCTTCTGAGTCTCTTTGGAGTTCACAAATAATTTCAGAGCCTTGTGGTCAGTGAAGGTAGCCTGCAAAATTTCTATCCTCTTTATATTATGGAGGTATGTTTTATGTGCCAGCATGTAGTCTATCCTGGAGAATGTCCCATGCACATTGGAGAAGAATGTGTATCCAGGTTTCTGGGGATGGAGTGTCCTATATATATTCACTAGGCTTCTTTCTTCCATTTCTCTCCTCAGGTCTAGTATATTCTTGTTGGGTTTCAGTCTGGTTGACCTATCCATTGTTGACAAAGCCGTGTTGAGGTCCCCCACAATTATTGTGTTGTTATTGATATTATTTTTCAGATTTGCCTTCAACTGTATTAAATATTTTGCTGGCCCCTCATTCGGTGCATATATGTTTAGGAGAGTTATGTCTTCCTGTTCTACATACCACTTGATTAATATAAAATGTCCATCTTTGTCCCTTACAACCTTCCTGATTATAAAGTTTGCATTATCTGATATTAGTATGGCCACTCCAGCTTTTTTATGGGAGTTGTTTGCTTGGATAATTTTTCTCCAGCCTTTTATTTTGAGTTTATGTTTGTTCTGACTATTCAGGTGCATTTCTTGTAGGCAGCAGAAGGTTGGATTGAATTTTTTGATCCATTTAGCCACTCTGTGTCTCTTAACTGGCACATTTAGTCCATTGATGTTGAGAAAAAGAATTGTTCTGGGATTTAATGCCATCTTTATATCAAAATTTGGTGTGTCTTTTGGTTAGTCTTGTCTTAAATTAGGTCTTTCAGTTTTTCTCTTAAGACTGGTTTTGTGTCTGTAAAGTTTCTGAGCTGTTGTTTATCTGTGAAACCATGTATTCTTCCGTCAAACCGGAAAGTGAATTTTGCTGGGTACAGTATTCTAGGTGAAGCATTCATTTCATTCAATCTTGTCACAGTATCTCACCACTGTTTTCTGGCCTTGAGTGTTTCTGGTGAGAGGTCTGCTGTAAATCTCAAGGATGCTCCCTTGAATGTAATTTCCCTTTTTGATCTTGCTGTTTTTAGAATTCTGTCTCTATCTGTGAGAGTCGTCATTGTGACTAGCATGTGTCTTGGGGTGGTTATTCTGGGGTCTCTTTTGGTTGGTACTATTCATGCATGCAGGATTTGATCACATATATTCTTTAGCTCTGGAAGTTTCTCTTTAATGATGTTCTTGACCATTGATTCTTCCTGGAAATTTTCTTCCTGGGTCTCTGGGACTCCAGTGATTCTGAAGTTGTTTCTGTTGAGCTTATCATAGACTTCTATTTTCATCTGTTTCCATTATGGCTAATTTTTCCACTGTCCATTTGCTTTAAGTTTTTTTTCCAATCTCCCCCGCTGTATGGAATTGTTATGTATCTCATCTTCCACAGCACCAAGTCTATTCTCAGCTTCTGATACCCTGTCCCAGAGCTTATCCATTTTGTCATTCACTTCGTTTACTGAGTTTTTCAGGCCTGTTAGTTGACATGTTATTTCAGTTTGGAGTTTTGTGATTTCTGTCTTCATATTTTCTTGGTTCTTATTAGTGTTTTGTTCAACTCGATCTATGGTTTCTTTGAGTTCTTTGAGCATCTTCCATATTGCTTGTCTAAAGTCCTTATCTGAGAGGTTGATTGGTTGGTCATTATCTGGTCATCAGAATTGTCATCTTCATTCTCTGTGTCTGATGCTGGCCTGCATTGTTTCCCCATTGTCACACTTGTATTGTGGGTTTTTCTACGTGTTGTGGTGGTATTCATTGGCTAAATGATGCAGGCAGCCACACTGCTCTCGCTCCACCCTTTCTGGATGGGTCGACTTGCCTCAAAGGGAGGGGAGTCCTCCGTGGATGAAGCCTCACACAGGATCAAATCTTAGGCCCAAGCACGCAGCAGAGAAGACAGTCTGGAGAGAAATTCTGGACTTCAGTGAGTCAACACAGTTCTTATTGTGATTTTTTTCTTCTTGTTGCGATGGTGTTCTTTCCTTAGAAAGAGTGCATGGCCGCAAAGCAGAGTGGCTGTTCTCTTCTGGATCCTCTTTTCGGCCCACTCCAAAGAGGTTCACGTGACAGGACAGTAGACAGACACACACAGGCAGCACTCACAATTTTTCACAGTCAGAAGTGTTTCTTGTAGGCAGCAGAAGGTTGGATTCATCTTTTTGACCCATTTTGCCACTCTGTGTCTTTTAATTGGTGGGTTTAGTCCATTGACATTGAGTGAGATGATTGTCATAGGATTTAATGCCATCTTTGTAGATAATTTTGCTGTGTTTGTTGATCTCTCTTGTCTTAAAGTAGGCCTGTCAGTTTTTCCTTTAAGGGTGGTTTTTCATCTGTGAAGTTTCTGAGCTGTTGTTTATCCATGAAGCTATATATCCTTCCTTCAAAATTGAATGTGAGTCTGGCTGTGTGCAGTATTCTCAGTGAGGCATTCATTTCATTCAGTCTTGTCACAATATCCACCACTCTCTTCTGGCCTTTGAGAGTTTCTTGTGACATGTCTGCTGTAAGTCTTAGAGATGCTCCTTTGAATATAATTTCCCTTTTTGATCTTGCTGCTTTCAGTATTCTATCTCTATCTGTGGGATTTGTCATTGTAACAAGGATGTGTCTAGGAGTGTTTTTCTTTGGGTCTCTTTTAGCTGGTACTCTTCAGGCATGCAGGATTTGATTGCATGTAGTCTTTAACTCTGGGAGTATCTCTTTGATGATGTCTTTGACAGTTGATTCTTCCTGGAGATCTCCTACCTGGACCTCTGGGACTCCAATGATTCTTATGTTGTTTCTGTTGAGTTTATTAAAGACTTCTATTTATATCTGTTCGCATTCCTTGGTACTTTTTCCATTGCCTGCTCATTTGTCCTAAGATTCTTTTCCAGTATCTTCTGCTGTGTTGAATTTTTCTACATTTATTCTTCCAGTACACTGATTCTCTCCTCAGCTGCTGTTACCCTGCTGTCGAGGCCATCCACTGAGGTTTTCAGTTGAGTTACCGTGTTTTTCAGATCTGCTATTTCACTTTGGAGTTTTCTGATTTCTGTCTTTGTGTTCTGTTCAGATCGATCTATGATTTCTTTGAGTTCTACAAACATCTTCCATATTTCTATTTTAAGTTCCCTATTCAAGAGGTTAATCAGATGGTTCGAAATTTTTAGGTCATCCAAGCTATCGTCTTCATTCTCTGTGCATGGTGTTTGCCTGCGAGTTTTCCCCATTGTCATGATAGTAGTGTGGTTTTTCCTGCGTGTTGTGGTTGGGTTTATTGGTTAGAAAGAGTGCGCGGCTGCAAAGTGAAGCGGTGCTGCCATGCTCTTCTGGGGCCTCTAGGTGACAGTTTTTGCATTTCACTTCCCAGGGCTCTGAGGAGAGCTTCAAGAAATCAGGAAAGTAAGAGAAGCACAGGACAGGGCTCCCTTCAGGTCCTCAGTTTCCTCAGAAGAAGTGCCTGCCCATATTTTGATTTGACTGGTGTCTTTCTATGGAGAGACACTGAATAAAGTACAGCAGGGGACAGAGAGGTGACCAGAGTGCTACAGCTACAAACTCAAGAATATCAAAGAACCCTAAATCTAATGAATGCTCCTCTGTTTGGTGTTTGAATTAAGTATAGTACTTAATTATAGATACTTCAACCCCTCCAGAACTAGGATTGTCTTGCATCAGCTTAGTTTGTGGTACTTTAGACAACTCTAAAAAACTAATCCATGATTAAGAGGAAACTTTTAAAATACAATGAAGCTAAAGTCAATCCCAGATCCAGTATTTAAGTGTATTGACTTGAATGCATTAATTTCTCCCCTGCTTCAGTTTACTCATCTGCAAATTGCACTTGCTTCACATTTTTCAAAAATGTTCATAAAGTTTATATTTACACTATATAAACTTATAAACTTACACAGTTTAGTACATATGCTCAAAATTGATATTTTATTATCATATTTTTGAGGGATCAGACCAGGTGGTGCTCAGGGGTTACTCCTGGTTTTGTGCTCAGGAATCACATCTAGTGGTGCTCAAGGGACCATATAGAATACTGAGGATAAAAACTTGGCTGGCCACATGTGAGGCAAATGCCCTACCCACTATAATATAATCCAACCTCTTCATTTTTTAAGAGATACATTTATTTACAGTAGTTAGTCTATTTATTCAATATATATGTTTTTTGAATTTCTTCTTGGTTTATACACTGCTGTAGACAACTAGCATGCAGATATAATTAAAATGGAAAGACTTCCTCAGGGAGCTAACCTATGAACAGCAAGTTTAATTTTTCTCTCTTAATGAGTGGATGAATGAACTAAAACTGTCATTATATTTTGTCCTAAACTCTGCTCCAAGTAATTATTATGATAAGAAATAAGTGGATTTGATGAGTAAGTTCTAAAAGATCCTTTACAAGCTATCAAAATACTATGAGTCTTCATTATATAATACCTTTCTTGCCAAAGTAAAAGGCAACCTAAACTAAGATTATCTTCCATTTAAAGTTTTAAAAAATATTTTATTATTTTTCTTAATCACAACTTCACATTTAAAGAAACACACAAAAGAATTCCTCTTAGCACATTCAAAAAAAAGAAAAACAGCTTTAAGATTATCATCTATTAAGATCATTCAAGTAAATCCTTGCCATTGAACAAGAAGAAATATTATTCCCAGTGTAGTTTTTAATCATAGAAAGAAAACCTCTCATGAAGATATGATGACTTTTATCATTTTCTGAAATTTATCTAATGTAGTAAGGCAAGAGAGAACATTTTAAGTAAGTGCTGTTGAAAATTTAAAGCAGTGTGCTTAAACTAAAACAACAATAAAGAACTATTTGAATACTGGGAATAGAGAGGAAAGCAATATGTCTTTTTTATTTCAAAGGCAAATAATTACTTTCTGGAAACAACCAAATGAACATAACTGTGATTTGAGGATGTTTATGGGGAGGAAAGAAGGCTGGAGGGATGAGACCTTAAGATAATGGTGGAAAAATCCTGGCTCTCTGGAGGAAGCATAACAAGTATACATATATAGTATTTGTGGAGGATTTTGGTCACTTTGGTGGTGGTAAGGTGTGGGGGGAGGTCAAACCCCTTGTTGATGGTCTCCAAGTCTAAGAATGACTCCCAGAATGATAAATTGAATCCCATTCTTCCGTCCACCCTTTTGGGGGAGACTTTGATAATAATATCCGACGTGAATGATCAACGAATGCAAAAGATTAGGGGACCAAAGGTTCAGCAAAGAAAGTCTTTTGTCAGTTGCAGCCAGCTCCAAAAAGCAAACTGAACAAGCCGTCAGTTCTGGCAAAAGAGCTCCCTATGCCTCCTCAACAAGCTATTTATTTGTTTCCTTAATCACCCCCACCTGGAAGATCCAGGTGGGATGACAGGCAAAAACATTATTACAACAATCACACAACAGTAAGGTTGTAGTATCTTTGTACGTCAAAATCATACATGCTATCATCATTTTATCTATGTTACCTAAATGGCAATATAAATTTAATTTTTTTAAAAAATTACAGCATGGATATTTGCTATATTTAGCAACAGGAAAGATTTCAGGAATTTAAATTGGTCATGTGTCTTAGGGTATAGCCTTAGTGTACCTTCTATGCTTTGTTCCACAACAGTCTAGCCCTATGCCCAGGTTACACTCACTGTACTCAGTTCCACAAGTTGCAAGTGAGCAGTTGAAATGTGACTTGCTCAAATAGGACTCTAAATTGAGGGTTAAATAATAACACACCAAATTTTGTTGATGTAGGAAAAAACAAATATGTTATATATTTTATATTATAGTTGATATGATAATATTGAAAATAAAATGATATATTGTTATTTTTCCTATGTCTTTTTATGTTTTTATTGTGTCTATTCATCAAGAGATTTAAACTTCTACAGGTAGTTTACATCTATAGCTCATGCTGCATTTCTATCAGTGAGTATTATTTATGCACCAATGTCACAGATATAGAAAGTGGTAAAGACTCAGTAAATATTGAGAATCAAGTGATTCAATTCTTCCACTAGTTGATGTATCTATGCTTTTCTATGTATTAAATTTAATCTTACTACAAGCCCTGATGAAAACAGATGCAAAGATCCTCAACAATATACTAGCAAATAGAATTCAACAACTTACCAAAATAATCATACACCATGATAAAGTCAGGTTCATTTTAGAAAAATAAGAATAATTTATGCAAGTCAATTAATATAAAACACCAATTATTATTGTTATTTGGGGGTTTGGGCTACACCTGTAGAATCTCAGGGGTTACTCCTGGCTCTGTGCTCAGAAATTGCTCCTGGCAGGCTCAGGAGACCATATGTATGCCAAGGATTGAACACAAATCAGTCCTAGGTTGGCCCTGTGCACTACTACTTTTTATCACCCCCAATACACCAAATTATTAAAAGAAAATTATAAGATCAATAGACACAGAAACCATTTGAAAATATACAACACCCATTTATGTTTTAAAAATTAACTCTTAACAAAATAGGTGTTACTTCCCTCCCCCAACTTTCTGTTTTGCTCATCTTTAGAGGCCTGCCCACATCTGGGAGGGGTCTTTGGCTTCCCTTTTTTCTCTCCAGGAGAACATATGGGGGGAGATTCAGGGAGAGGATTGAGAGAGGTTTTCAGCAAGAGAGGTGGCTGTTAGAGACAGTTTTGAATGCAGGGCTACTTAGGGAGCAGGCTTAAAAGGTAAAAATCTTAGGAGCCATACATGGTGGCTAGGGCCTTAATAAAGTTGATGTCTCCTGAAATCTGATTGCCTGTGGATCATTTCCTCGCCACCATCCTGAGACTGCGGCCGGAGAGGGTTGTAGGAGCGTGTACCAGGCAGGCAGAAAAAGGCCTCTCTCACCATCCCTCCATCTCATCATCCACCACCATCAAGGACTTGATAATTAATGTTTAATTCAACAGTAAGAATTGAAGAAAGTTTCCTCAACATAGACAAAGCCACTTAGGATAAGTCCAGAACAAAAATTGTACTCAATAAGGAAAAAAAAATTTCATTATTGTCACTTATGTTAAATAACAAGAAATATTACCATAGCAATTAGGCAAGAAAAAAGAATGAATGGCATCCAGATAAAAAGGGAAGAAGCTCTCAGTGTTTGTGGAAGTCATATACTATACTTAGAAGATTTAAAGACTACAAAAGAAACCTTATAAAAATAAGAATCCAACCTCCTCAAAAATAGGGAAAAGAGATGACCTGAAACTTCCCCAGGAATAAATACAAATGGCAAAAAGGAACATGAAACAATGCTCCTAATTAATAATCATCAGAGTGAGGTAAATCAAACAATAATGATATAACATCTAAAACCACAAGACTGGTACAGAGTAAAAAGAACAAGAACAACCAGTACTGGTGTGGATGTGGAGAGAAAGGTCCAAATGGTCCAACCCTCTGGAAAATAATATAAACTATCTTTTTATTTTTTGGTTTTTCGGGACACACCCATTTGATGCACAGGAGTTACTCCTGGCTAAGCGCTCAGAAATTGCCCCTGGCCTGGGGGGACCATATGAGACACCGGGGGATCAAACCATGGTCCTTCCTTGGCTAGAACTTGCAAGGCAGACACCTTACCTCTAGCACCACCTCACCAAACTATCTTAAAATATCTAGGAATTCAGCTTCCATTTGACCCTAAAACACTATTTCTTGGTATAAACCAAAGGCCCACAAACATGACAAAGAAAAAATATTTGCACCTCTATGCTTCTTACGCAAATTCACTATTCATAGACTTTAGCCAAAGTCTGAAAACAACCTGAATGTCAAAAATAGATGACTTGATAAATAAACTTTGGTACATATACACAATGAAATATTATTTAACAATAAGAAAAGAATTGTGCAATTTCTGTTCCATGGAGGGACCTGGAGAGTATCATTGCTAAGTGAAGTTAGTCACAAGAAAAGAGACCACAAAAGAATCTTCCTCCTCTGAGGGATATAAAGAAATATAATGGTGGTACAATTAATGCCCAAAGACAGGGAAACAAGGACCTTGACAACTGGTATTCAGTAGGAAACTAGTTGACAGGGGGATAGATTAGAGAGAGGGCAATGTCAGTGGTAAAGGGAAACATTCTCTTGCAGGAGGAAGTGGTGTTGAAAGGTGGTAAAGTATTATATATGAAACCCTCTCAAGAACTGTATTGCAAACTGCAATGCAAAAACTTATTTTTCAAGTGCCTCTTATAGAACAGATGGGTAGGTGGGAGGCAAATTGGGGTGGGCAGGCACTGATGAAGGGAAGTGGACACTGGGGAAAGAATTGGTGTTGAAACATTGTATGCCTGAAACCTAGTGATGAATCTCATAATTTCAAGTGTTGACTAATTTTCAAAAAAGAATATTTAGAATATTAAATATATATGGCCTTTTTCTTTTATCTCTCTTATGCTTGTTTCATTATCGTCTAGAAACTCAGAATTCTACAGGATTATATCCTTTATGCCCTAACAAAGCAGTCATAAGATAAGCTTATAGAGATACTTATTTAAATTGTATTGTCACATTAGAGACATTTATTGGTTATCTTTATGTTTAAATGTTGTCTTGTACAGTCATGAAAGAATAATTTTGTGGTCTGGACCTAAATAAATGATAATTAATATAAGAATTATACTACCACATAGTAATTTCTGGATTTTGTTGGGGGTGTGTTATCCATTTCTCTGTATCCTACATACTCTGGCAATGCCATATATTTTCTGCTTAGGATATTGTTTGTCATGAAGATTTAAAATGCTGTAGAATATTCTAACACTTCATAGTCTGTTTCACAGATTGCATAACAATTCCACATATATTTCTTCCAATTCTTTGCAACCCTATGAAATATATGAATACATATTAATAATTTCGAAATCATATAAAAAAGAAACTCAAGAAAATTAAAAGACTTTTTTATAATAATGAAATGAGTAAATTATAAAAGGAATCCAGGTCTGCTGCCTCCCCATCTGTATTTGTTTTACTATAAAAATATCTAACCTGATTGAATAATCTCAAAAATCAGATTACCTAGAAAATCTATGAATCCTACAGATTATCGTTGTTTTGGTCCACTTACCTCCTATTTTCAAAGCTTAATTTTTGCATCTATGTCATCTTTCTAGCCCTCCCTTTTCCTTTCTTAATAAATCCACTTACTGGAATGAAACCAAAAGCCATGATTGTAATAGTAGGAATGTCTTCTAGCAATCAGGAAGCTACAAAACCTTTTCCTTAGACTAATGTCTGTTTCTTCTAAATAAGACCGTGAACCATGACACCATGGCAAGGAAACTTCCCTCCCTTATAATTCAATGAAAACCTTTCCTTGATATTCCTCCTGTGACAGATGGTTTGGATGATAACAAAACAGTGTTCAGGCTCATTCTGGCCAGGATAGAACACAGCAAGAGCAAGAGATGCTGCTATGTAACAGGACAGATTATCCCTCCTCATTAATGCCCTCATCTACTACCTTAGATTCAGTACATTTTTAGCTACATGGTAGGCACTGTGAAATCTCATATATATGCATATCATACACACACTTAGATAAATAGAATAGAATGTGTAATTTGCATAATTGTATGCTAAAAACTGAAATTCTATAAAACAGTGGGTGAATAGATTTCATTTTTATGATGTTTTTCATTTGTTAATAATAAATTTTAGAGTTTCTATAGAGCTGCAATGACTTACCAGTCTAAATATTTCATTCAGAGTAAGAAAAAAGAGAGGTGGAACTGAAGAGTTTTACAATAATTTCATAAGAGTTATATTCTTATGTTTTCAAGAGTTACACTTCTTTTCAAGGGACTGTAAAAGAATGGGAATTCCATTTTAGTCTACCAGGAAAAGAAGGTTTAAGAATAAATGTTGAGAACAACTAACTTTGCTAAATTTTGTTAAAGAAAGAGCATGTAAGCATCTGTTGCCTGAAGTCAAGAAATGAATTGAATCCTACTAAGTGCCATCCCCTATCCAAAGCTAGAATTATTCTGGGCAATACAGCACATCTCCTTTACTCCTGGTATACCACTGAGCTATTCATTCTACAAATACATTGATCATCTTGTGTGTTCCAAGTATTGCATGCCAAAATAGTAGCTAAAATCCACACATTTATGGAAATGTGTCTCAGTAGGGGGAAGAAAAAAAGAATACATCAAAAATAGAAACTTTTTCATAGCCAACAGTTCAGTAAGTACTTAAAAAATTAACTTATGTAGGAATCCAAAAAATATTTTAGAGATACAAGACTTGCTTGAAAAAGTCAACCTAGATTATGTTTTCAGTAAATCTATAGGTTTGGGAAGTAGAGGCAAAAGAAGTAGATCTGTAGTACTCAAGATTTACTCAAAATCTATACTACTTCAGTATTCAGTATTCTTGAGATCTGTAGTACTTTAAGCATGAAAGAACCCTGGCTTTTCTTAGAGTCGAAGTGATAAAAATAGTAATAGTGAGTTTTGTACAAATATCATAATCATGATATAGGTAGTATTCTACTGAACTTAGATTATTTATTAATTGTTTTAGACTCCTATTTAGTATTTGATCTAATTTGTAAAACCCTATGAGATAGTGTTTATAGTTTTAGCTACTTTACAGTGATGAATAAGAAGCATGAATTTATGTTGATTATTCAAGAATACATAGAAAATAATAGATGATAATATATGTTTGTGGGATGTGTTTTCATATGATATGAGAATGTGAAAGTTTAAGTCAACTGTGAGAATTTAAGGAAAACAGCCTATCTATAAGGTGACCTTTACTTTGAGAGCAACAACTAATTCAGGGGTCCCTAAGGCCACAAAACATACATGACACAATGTCTTGGTACCATATAAAAATTAGAGTTTATTGTAGGTTTCTATTATTATGGTTATCTTGTTATAGGGAATAGGTATGAATGATATAAGTAAAAGAAAGTAGAGAAATAGTTGAGTTCCAAGAAAGTAGAACTAGGAAACCACCATATATAATCTCCTTATGATGAAGCATTTGCCACAGGAAGAATATCAAGGAAATTTCTACTTTAACCAGCTATCATCCTAAATCATATTACTAGACTATACTGACTAAAGATTCATAAGCAAATTAAGACTTGTTTATATGTTTTGATGGACCAATAACTTAGGAACTAACTTTCAGAAGTTAAAGGAAAACCCAGAGATCTTTTAAAGCAACACTATGCTTTTTATTATAGATAGGAAGAAGTAGATTGCATGAAAACAGTAAAAAATTTTTGGTCATGTTAAAGGTGAAATGCTACTTCAAATAAAAATTAAGTTGTTAAGTATATCTAGGGTTCCAACCAGAGGCTACTGGACTAGAAAACTACAAGTTAAAGCCAAGATAAAATAAATGGATATAAGTGTCATGAAGTGAAATAAAATTAACAGAAAAGGGAAGTATATAGTAATACAAAGAAATAAATGCTGAATCTTGCAGTATGGTCACATTATGGGATGAAGAAAATCATCCCATGCCTGGCAATCTGGCTTCTTCTGAGGGTGAAAAAATTATCAAACTTCACACAGACTAAGAGAAATAGTTTAATAATAACTAGTTTAATAAAAACACACATACTTCCTATATTAGGAGAGACTCAGAAATACTGAGTAACTCAACCACTCAGCCCTGAACTTTGAGCTAAGAGGAAAGTTGGTAAAGCAAAAGTAATAGCTTAGGAGAGTTACAGAGGAAGGTATAGTTAAATGAAGGTGTCAAGATTAAGCTCCCCCTCCCTTCTCCACAAAGAGAACAGATTAGTACAATAAAGGTGTCTGTAAATGAGAAAGTTTTCCCTTTTTCAAACAAATACCTTTTGCATAAGAGTCATTTCCATTAAGTCAGCTATTTTCTAAAGAATCATGTATGGATGCAAGATAGGTTTTTTGTTTTGTTTTTTTGCTTTCTGACACATACTGATAAATAACTGATAAAGTAAATTGAAGAAAATAGTAATAGCCAGAGCAAAATACAAAAAGCAAAACATACACACACGCGCACGCGCACACACACACACACACACACACACACACACACACACAAACCCCACACAAAAAATGCATTTTAGAAAATGGAGAGTTTTATATAGGAAAAGAATCCCATACCTTTGCAAATGCATACCAAAGTCTTTCTAACATATTTCTTCACATTTCAAAATGTTTGATCAAAGTGAAAATACTTTTAAAGTACATATTTAAAAAAAAACACAAAGAAATGTGCTAAAGATTATTGAATCACTATGTAAAGTCTGAGGGATTTTAGAGTTACTTTTGTAACTTTCAGTATTTGTGGATATTTTTCATAACAAAATGCCAGATGTGACAAAGAAGTAATGTCATGACCAGTAACCAGTGAGTGTCACAATGCTCCCAAGAAAGCTCATGTTCCCAAGAAAAAATGCGAGACTTCCTTAGAATTTAGACTTGGGATTTGAAGTTTGATAAATGTGGGTGACAAAATTTCTCAGCAATGTTATAAGAAAAAGCGTGTGATATGAGGAAAGGTGATTTTTTTTTCTCAAGTTGCACTAGTAAAACATATTTGTATTATGGTTGGAGTCAAAGATTGCTATTAGGGCTAGGGAGATAACCCAGGAGGTGAGGTTACCTACTATGGGCTGATCCTAGATCAAAACCAAATGCCACATATGATGCCCCAAGAACTGTTAGGTATGACAGTTGAAGACAAAACCAGGAGTAAGCCCTGAGCATTGTTGGGCTTGGCTCAAAGATAAACAAACAAAAAGATCATCATTAGACCAATTTTTCTTGTCCTCTGAGTCTTCTTATAAAGACAACCTTTCTCACATTCTTTGTCTTTTCCCTGAATTTTAATGCCTACTTTAAATTTGTAGATAAGACAGAGGATTCTTCAGGAAATGGGCCCAAAAGGGGTTTCATGAATTAATTTGTCACCCAATTCCCTGCTATCATCTCTTTCTAAAAAATAAAAATATGTGCCTCCCTGTTTTTTTCTCTATAAATCCCCACTCCTGTACAAATCAGAAAGATTAAGAACATGAATCCACCATTTCCCAACCTGTTGGATGGTTTTGATTGGCTCTTGAGTGTCAGGGAAACCAGGTATCTGTAGCTACACTAGGGTATTACACATTAAACTTAAAATAATTAGGCCTGACAACACTTAAGAATGGTGAATCATGATCTGGGTCCATATGCCCATGATCTGGGCCAGGCAGAGGGAAAAATGAAAAGGGTCAGGGAAATGGACTGAGCTTATGTGCTTAGCACTGAAGCAGTAGTCAAGTTTCAACTGCACATATTAAAACATACTAAATGATGTTAAGAGATACACTACCACTTCTCCTCTTCTTCATTTCCCCATCCATGGCCAATAAAGATCCACAACTCAACTACCACCTTGTTTCCAGAAAGCCTGAGGTAAGCAGAGCAGGAACATGGCAAAAAGAAAGAACAGAGCAGACAGGAAGCTTCGTGGTATTGATTCCAGAAAAAACCTTTCAGTATAAGCATCAGTCTTAAATCTACTGTCATCACCTAAAATCCAAGATTTCCTTCCACCTTTTAGTTCCCATACAGACATAGGAAGACATTGGGAAAAGAGAGGGAGAGAAACTGATCATTTCAGAAAACTTCAGAGAAATGTATCAGAAGTTTATTCTAGCTTTGACTAGCAATGACTCTAGAAATGACTTAGGGCATGTCAAAGGTTCAGATTCTCTACTCTAGTGCTTCTCAAAGGGCAGTGCACAGTAAGAAAAGAAGGATGGCTTAAGTGTAAATCAATACACTGCTTCCTTCATCAATATTCTCTTACTATGAAAAACAAACAAAAATGTCTGTTGAACTGAACAGTACTTAGTGACACGGTTAATTTACTACACTGGCAACAGTTTCTTTTTCATTGAGAACTGGTCACAAATAGTTAAAAGGCATGTGACCTGTGTTAATAATAAAATTTACAAATGTAGAAATATCATTGACTTTAATGATTTATGGTCAGCTAGCAACCTGTCTAGTAAGCAGAAAGGTACAGACAATGTAGGAAGTTGATATAGATGGGAAAATTATGGAAAACAGATATAGCAAAAAAAATCATTGTTTTTAGTAAACCACCTTTGTTCTGCACATCAGAAAATTTTAGCTTAGTTAATTATTACTTAATATTAGATTGAGAGAGGCCAGAGAGATAGACAGCAAGTAGGGAGCTTGCATTACATGCAACTCATTGAGGTTTGATCCCCAGCCCTACATATGGTTCTCTGAGCCCCTTGAGGAGTGATCACAGAGTCAGGAGTGAGCCCTAAAAATGTTTGGTGTGGTCAAAAGGCAAACAAATAAACAAACAAAAAGATTTGGGCAAAGTTGATACTAAAATTAGGTTAGCTTTTAAGTCTGGATGAAGGTTCATTCTGAAGAACTTCATTTTAGTCTTGATTTTTTTGGGGGGTGGAGTGAAGAGATTGTGGATGTGAGTTGAGAGCTACACTCAGCAAGGCCCAATTGCTATTATTTCTTCCTCTGTTTCCAAGTGAGTGATCCCTGTTGATGCTCAGAGAACCATACATGGTGCTGGGAATTTAACCAGGGCAAGTAGGGGTTACACTGTTGGGGAAGGAAAAAATGAGGAGGATTATCTTTAGACTTTGGGGAACAGATAAACTAAGTACAAAATGTCCTTATCTTTAGACTTTGGGACAGAAACAATTATCCTTGTCCGATATTGAACTTTGGATCACTTTCATAATGAGCATACAAAAGTTTAATACAGACTTCATCCTTAGGCATTTAATCATATTTCTAAAGATACTGAAAATTAGCTCAAATTTTAATCATCATGGAAAATTACTTATAACTAGTAATATGGAAGAGTATATGCATAAATTTTAAAAAGCATTTATTTTAATAAATTAAACTCCACAGCATTGGAGGTGTGTCTTAGGAGCTTGCTTTTATGATTCTTCAATAAGTATAGTCAGCAGAGTGAGCTGAAAAGCATAAAAGTCAGAAAATATTTTTTGCAAACTCCCTTCAAGGCTGTTAGGAGGTATAAAATATACACCTTGAGCAAAATAAACGTATGCACCTTGAGAAGATCATCAATCTCTTCTGGTTTTATTGTTGCCACTCATTGACTCTTGAAGGACAAACAGAATTCAGTCTTTGACTTGCTCTTTGCTTCACCTATCAGCAACTTTTCTAAGAAGTTACAGTTCTAGTTGTTAATAACACTCAGATTTTGAGTGAGTGAATGTCACATATATATTAAAAATATTGTTTCATGGTCATTAATGGTACATATTTCTATGTTGAAGAATTGAATTGAATTTATTTGAAACGAATCGAATTAAATTGAATTGAATGCCTACCATGTGCCCAAAATTCTCGGTGCCCCACTTTAGAGGCACTGCAGAAAGGAACAACACCATGTTGCAGGCAGGAAAGGTGAGTATAAGGGGTGGCAGGAATGACTGAAAAAAAGTTTTTGAAGAATAATAATAACATAACAATAATAAATAAATTTATTGTTTATAATAGTAATAAATTTATTATCTACAATAAGAAGAAGAAATGGCTAGCTACTAGCTTTGGAAACTATACAGAAGCAGGCAATTTGGACTTAGGTTGTAGTACTGAACTGTTTGGATATGGATAAATAAAAGGTATCATTCAGATGCAGAAACTGAGGTACCAACTAGTGACAAGTGGATCCCCTTATAAAAATCTAAAAATCGTAGTAAGAATATGAAAAGGACCACCAAAAATCCAAGGCTCTTGCCCTTGATAAAATCCTAGTAGTATATGCGTAACTTCATATAAAGCCCCTGGTGTGGGCAGTTTGGGGAAAGAAAGCTTTACAGTTTCTTATTTATAGGCAAATTCTTCATCTTGGGTTGCCAACTTCTCAAGCTGTAGGTCTTTTCCTCTTTGAATAAGTGTTTTTACTTAAATCTGTCTCACTTCCTTTACTCTTTTTTTCTCTCCCTCTCTCCCTTTCTTCCTTTCTCCATCCATCTCCCTCTTCCTCTCCCTGTCCCTGTCTCCCTCCCTCATACCCCTCTCTCTCTCTACTCATATTTCTGGAAAACTATATTCTTCACTATTTTCCTCCTGAAATCCTTTACTATGAGAGAAGGTGATGTTCCTGGAAAATGAGCGGAGGTGATGTCTGACTTTCCTTTTCCAGAGAAGAGCAATTCCTCATAACCATACTAAGTCCATTAGTCCCCTTATATAGCTCATGTGATTAGGACCAATTCCCATATCATAGTAGATCAAATGTACTCCAGCCACATCTTGACAGCTGCTCTATGGAGCTGGAAGGATGTGAAAGCCCATGCTATGTGAGTGCTCATAGCCAACTTTACCAGTTTTAATTCTCCCAGTCTGGATGGGTGGATGAGGTTGTAGAACAGAAAATTTACATAGTCTTCCCTAAGACTACCTCCCTCACTCTCCACTTTATACCGAGATATCCCTATCACTTAAAGAAAGACAAGAATCAGGTGACCTGCAACCTAATTCCTTAGCCACCAATAGATTTACTTCATTTTGTGAGTCACTTCTTCTAGCTACTATTTCTAGCTTCAATATTCTTAAGGATCTCAAAGAACCCCATATTGTATATGTGCAAAACTCAATGTACTCAATTTAGGTAGGCCTAAAATAAATCTATAATTGGACAAGAAAAGGGAACAATCAATTATGACTTAGAATACAAGACAACTTCACTGAAAAATTTATCCTTGGTGAATAAGTACAATTTTAAGAGTCATAGGGAAAGGAAAGAATCCTAGACAGAGAAAATGACTTAACTTGGGATTGGAATGTCTCATCCAGGATACATCAAGTAATCTTCTAATACTGCCCACACATTGGGTATAGAAAGATAGACAAAGACATAAGGTCAGACAGACTTACAAATGCAACTTGTGTTCATAGAATTATGAGGAATTGGAAGCCTTCAAGATCAGAGGATGATCAAGGATATGACCTTCTGGCTCTTCTCTGCAGAAAAAAATAATGGAAGCTGAGGTGATAGTGTCAATTAGAACTTCCTATAAAAGGCTCTAAAAGTTGTGATGAAGAATTCAGAGCAAAAGAAAAGTAGTCTAAGATTTACAGCATGATAAAATACTTAGCGGTAGATTAAATTTTTTGAAATTTTTTGTTCTCTATTACAGAAAATTTCCCTGAACCATTACCTTTAGACACAGATCACATGTTGTTTTGGTAAGTGGAAAAAGATCTGGCAGCCCTTACATGACCCCCAAGATGAAACATTGAGAAGCACAGAAGATTTCTATAGGACAGCAGAAATCTTCTGGATTTCTGCCAGAATCTCTTCTTCTGAATCTCTGCCAAGGAAAGAGTCTGCTTTTTTAGTTTTAGGGTCTCCTTCTGGAAAAAAATAGAAAGACCTAAAATTTGATCATAACTAGGTTAAAAGCCATGCCAGGTCAACCATCAAAATAGCATTCAGCAACTAAAATGCAAGCAAATCAATGATCAAGCTGGTCTTACTAAACACTTCATTCATTGAGCATGAGTTCATTTAGAAAGAAGGCAGAAAGTCTATACAAAATAGAAATCTTGGCACTGTCAGAAGTTGTAATAAGCTCATTTTCAAAAGAAAGATGGATGATGAATCCACGTAAAGACCCCTTCATTTTTAGGGGTAAATGGGAAGGGAAGTCATTTATCATGCATATTAATTCACAAGTGCTGGCCATGAAATCCTAGGTTGATTAGGTAAAATTGTACTTTACCAGGCAGAGACATAATATGGGGAAGTAAAGGTCCTGAATATAGCTAAAATGTAGGACCATATATGATCCCCTGAACACTGCCAGGGGCCACTACTGAGCACAGCATTCAAGAATGCCCCTAAGCACCGCAAGGTATAACCCCCTCACCCATCCAAAAAAAATAATAAGTTAAGAAAATTTTACTCTGGGGAGAGATTGAAATTACAGTTAGGTTAACAAGACCACTAATTACAGAAGACTGATTACAACAGTGATGAAACAGAACTTCTAGAACTGTGAAAAAAAAAAAAGACTATATCCTAGACTTCATCCTATGACCTATGCAAATACCAAGATCTCTAGCTATAGTGGCCTTTATCATCCACAACTGAACAGAAAGTTTCCTGGCACCATAAAAAGACCTTGGGGTGTGAAAATGAGCATGTATGGAACCTGTAGTTTTTTCTATGGCAGTATGCTTCAGAGGTGGAGAAACCCTGTATCTCTTAAGCCAAGGCAATTCCCTTTCTAATTTCCCCAATACTTACTGTGTTTAGGCAAAAAAAATTAAATAAAAATTAATGAATAACAAAACCTTGCCACACCAACCCTCTTTCCTTTTTATGTTTGTTTGTTTTTAGTTTTGTTCTCTTTTCTTCTATTTATTTATTTATTTTCTTTTTCTTCTTCTCTTTTCTATTTTTTTCTTTTTACTTTTCTTTCATTCTTATGGTTATTATATGATGGTTGTTATTTTTAGTAGCTGGGTGCTTTTTTGTAGTTGCTAGGTTTTTTGTTTGTTTGTTTTGTTTTTCTACTTTTCCCTTTCTTCTCTAAATTGATATTTATAACCTCTAGACAGACTCCTCCCAGTTTTTTTTTCCAACAGAACCACATAACTTGAATTATCTTGTTCTGTCTCATGATTTGGGTGGGGGGGAATGGAGGGTACCAGGACTAAACTGTTGTATGAACATTGAGTGGAAATAAAAAATGATTACCAAACCCAAAGTCAACAACAACAGAATCTATACCCAATCTGCAACAAGCTATACACAGAGGGAAGCAGTTACAGTAGCAGTCCAGGGGGCAAATGAGGAAGATATCGGATGCATACTGGGAACAGGGGTGAAGGGAGAACAGCACTGGTGGTGAGAATGGCCCTGATTCAATGTCACTGTGTACCTTAAATATTACTGTGAAAGATTTGTAATTCACCTTGGTCAAGTAATAATAATAATTTAAATGAAACTACAGTTAGGTTAGATATTACATCTTGGTACTTTGGCATGAACATTTTTTTAACGATAGGTAAACAAAACCCCAAATACTTTCCATTAGATCTATTAGGATTTCAAGATTATTTTTATACAGAATAATATTCTAGTGGCAAATTCACCTTTGTACTTTATTGGCCACCCTAGCAATGCTTGATACAGGATCTCTCCCTCACAATGCTTGGACTATGTGTTCTGTGCTACCAGAAGGGAGAAGGCAAGTACCACAACTATAAGGAAAGGTAACCAAGAAGTTCAAGTGTTCGCAACTGCTCTGCCAGTTGAAATATACTACACCTGGGGCCTAATGCATCCATTTAAAATGACAAAAAAAGACATTTTCATTGAAGAAGGACTAGCTTTGGAAGAATACTAAAATTACCTATAATTATAACCTTCAGGTGATATTTTGGCCATAGTTTATACTGAATCAATATCCCATGAGTCATAAATCTATAAAAAAACTTAAAGCAATTTTAATTATTGAAGCAAACAGCAATTTATCCTTATGATCTTTGGTTAGACAAAGATTTCTTCAGACACAAGCAATGCTAAATTAAAAGACTAAACTTGGAAAACACTAAAATAAAAGATGTTAAATATATTATCATACAAGCTTCCAATGGGCATGCATTTCACACAACAATTAACAATTCCCAAATTTTTATAATTTTCAATTCAATTTGACACTACACACCCAGAGATAACATCACATTCTACCTGATAAGAATTTTGTCTTAGAAGAATGGCCTTTAAGTCACTACAGTGCCAACATCAAGCCCAGATTATTAACTATGATTCTAATAATGATGCTCAATTGGTGGGAATTGATTCTTTTCTAAATTTGTACATCAGTTTTCAAAGAATCCCATATATGTGTATGTTGTATGTTAATTTAATAAAATTTCAAAAAGTTACCACAATGAAATAATAAGATCAGTAAATAAAATATTATTGAGGCACCTGTTGAAATGTTTTGACCATTCAATTCACACAACAAATGATAACTTTATCATTCATAACGCTTAGGAAATTCAAAGTCTTCAGGAATTGTGAGCCAAAACCCTTGAGAAATATATATGGGAATATATACAAGTGTATATATTTGTATGTAGACATAATTATCATCTAAATTGAAATTCTTTATTATAATATTAATAACATGCTTAATAATAAAATACACTATTGAAAGAGTAAAACAGCAAGTCACAGAAAGAATAAATGCTATGTTGTATCCAATTAAAATATGTCAAATTAAAAATGGTCAAAACATTTCAACAGGTGCCTCAATAATATTTTATTTACTGATCTTATTATTTCATTGTGGTAACTTTTTGAAATTTTATTAAATTAACATACAACATACACATATATGGGATTCTTTGAAAACTGATGTACAAATTTAGAAAAGAATCAATTCACACCAAAGTGGAAAGGTTTGACTTAAAACGTAATTCATATTGATCCATACCCCAATATAAATATACAATTCATTTGAGAGTTAAAACAGAGCCACTATCAAAGCTTAAAACAATTATATAAGGGACTGGCGAATATAGTTCAGAAGATAGAGCACTTGCCATGTACATGGCCCACCCAAATTCAATCCTCAGCATCCCTGAGCCCACTAGGTGTGATTCCTGTGCACAGAACCAGGAATAAATTCTTAGTACAACCAGGTGTGGTCCGAAACTCAAAAAAGGAAAAGAAAAGAAAAAGATTAACTTATGATCACGTGGCACTTAGACCCAGAATACTCAGAGTAGCATCCTCTAACAGAGGGGTTGTAGTGATGGGGTACACGTGACAGTCACTTCTCAGGAGTAATGTCCATGACAGCTGTCTCTGAAGCCTGGGAAACTTGTCAGGACCACAGCTGCAGAGTCCAAAAGCATCTCAAATGCACTTAATTTAGTGTCTCTATTTATACTGTATTTCAGAGCAATATTATCAGGAGCATCACTTCATTTTAATTTAGACAGGGACTCTCAGCACTGCCAGGTACTTGATCTGTCCTTGCCTGGTCTCTGTCTATTTCTCAGTGATTTTGTAAACAAGTGGTTGCTTCCTTAAGTGATGGCTGAAGTCACTTTCTCAATTGCTCCCTACAGCTCTAAGTCATCACAAAGACTACATGTTTATTAGAGTGACAACTATATATTCATATATATTTGTAATGAACTTATATGTTGCAAAGTATAACTAGATATTTTCTGCAGAAAGGGTTTATTTTTGCTTCTATCATTTGAGACCACACCAGCAGATCTCAGGAACTTCCATGACATCAGATTTCATTGTTTTACTATATATGGGACCAGTGGTACAGGGGATGGAATCCAGGGTCCCACAATGAAATGCATGTGCTCTACCACTCGCCATGTCTCTGGTCCTACATGAAGATTTTAGTAAATGGCATGGTCAGCTACAAACTCTTACAAATTTTTACAAAAACTCACGACTAGCAACATAAGATTAGTTGTCAGAAATCATTGTATCTTATGCAAATAATTTTATAGAATATAACTTTTTTTTACATACATCAGACTTAAAAACCATTTACTTTATATTGTTGAACTAATCCTGCACAATTCTCTAAGCAGAAATAAACAAATATTAGAGATAAATGTCCTTTCATTTGTCTCATTCTTCCAGTTAGTATCACAGAAATCATGCTTCAATCAATACATCTGATCTTTTGAAATAAAATTAAATTTTCTTTTTAAACAGCCAAATAAAAGCTGTTTTAAATAAATGGAACAATTTGGTTTGTTTTACATTTTGTGATAAATTCCATTTAAAAGCAATTTCTTTTTCAATTAAATTATGTTACTGGTTGTTGCAAGTTGACATTATTTCTTTCAAAAAAATAAAGGATAACCAAAATTCAATGTAATATTCCAAGATTTTCTGACTTAACTAGTTAACAATAAAACTGTTTATAAAATAAATGCTTTGATCTATTGTGGTCATTACAAATAAATTCTTATAATATTTCACTCGCATAGAGAGGCAGTCATTAGAGAATAATCAATTATTCAAAACTTATTTATTCTATGCTAAATTTGTCCTCAGAGCTGGGTGCCTGTAGGAAAATAGAGACTTTTACACAAGGGAAATCATGTGGGATTCTGGAAAGAAGAAAAGCTGTATGAGCAAACGCCTGAGAAGTGTGACTTGGAATAGAATTAGTAGTTATTTTTTATCTGACTCACCCAAAGAGTAGTAGCATGAATCAGTGAGAGCAGCCATAACTGAGTCTTACCCCCTGGTTTAAACAACTAAACTAGAAGAGCTCATGATTCTGAGAGCCAGAAGTCAGACACACCAGGGTATGGGCAGACTTTATTCCATCAGCTCTTTTGGAAAGAGAATGCGAGCCTGCTATCTACCTGGGCTTTTAATAAAACCCATCCAGTTTCCTTTGGCTTGTAGAAGCACCACCGTGACTTCTGCCCTCCTTTGCCCACATCCTTCCAATGTATTCATGCTTCCCTCTGCCAAGCATTCTCTGCCAAGGACTTTAAGCCTCAAAACTGTGAGACTAAATATTTTGGGGTTTGCAGAAGTTTGTTTGGTTTTTTTGCTTTGTTTTGTTTTGTTTGGGGACCAAACCAGTCAGTGTTCCTGATTACTCCTGTCTCTATGTTCAGGAATAACTCCTGGCAAGGATCAGGGAACTATACAGATGCCAGGGTAAAAAAAAAAACAAAAAACAAAAAAAACAACCTCAGGTTGCTGCATATAGACAACGGCCCTTCCCACTGTATTATCTCTCCAGCTCCACAGTTTGGAGATTTAAACCACTGAAGTGTTCCCTTTTTACTATGGCAGCCAGAGCTTAGCTTTTTAACTTTTCTCTTTGGAATCTCTACTGACAACTACTTAATGTACTATTATCTCAGAAGTATCTAAAAGTTACTATCTAGAAGCTATTTCTCTGATGTACAAATTAAATATTATATAGAAGTACAACCAGCCTTTCCCTTTTTAGGGTTCTTCAAATCAATGAATTATTGTCTTTCTGTTGCCAGTAGAGATCTATTTACTTTTCAACTTTCATTCAGATGTTTTTATATCAATGTAGACATTACAATTTTATAATTAAAGAAGGTTAGTAAAATCGTTAGATTTCATGTATTTGCCAATAGCCATTTAGTTAAGGTATAAAGTTGTTATACTTTATCTATTGCTTTTTGGACTATGAACACATTCTGTTGCCTACATAAAAGCCATGTACCACTTTTAATACCTCGTTGCCAAAATTGTTATAAAAGCTACCAGCCTCATTTGTCAATATAAAAGTTGAATTATTTGTTTTGTTTTAGATTTTTTCTTTTTAGTGGGACATACCCAGCAGTGTTCAAGTATTATTCTTGGCTCTCTGCTCAGGGATCACTGATGGCAAGATCTAGGGAACATATAGATAATCAGGGATCTAATCTGAGTCAACTGCATACAAGGCAAGTGTCCAACTCACTACACTATACACTATTGCTCTGGCCCTAGAGAGTAAAATTCATTTCCTTATCTCTAAAACCCTACGTCTTCCCAGATGAATATGGTTTAATTAAAAGCATATGTAGGGGTCGGCGAGGTGGCGCTAGAGGTAAGGTGTCTGCCTTGCAAGCGCTAGCTAAGGAACGACCACGGTTCGCGGTTCGATCCCCCGGCATCCCATATGGTCCCCCCAACCCAGGGGCAATTTCTGAGCGCTTAGCCAGGAGTAACCCCTGAGCATCAAATGGGTGTGGCCAGAAAAAAAGTTTAAAAAAAGCATATTTAATACTCAACTAAAATATATGGTTGAATGGTGACCACTGATTAGCCTGCTTCAAGGAAATCTAGTACTCCACTTATCAGTAACAAATTAAGTGTTGTTTCCAATAAGATATGTGATGCTTTCAAAAGACAAGATCGGACCAAAAGATAGCACAGCAGTAGGGCATTTTCCTTGCATTCAGCAGATCCCGGGAGGAACCTGGTTTGATTCCCAGCATCCCATATGGTTCCCCAGCCTGCCAGGGGCGATTTCTGAGTGCAGAAGCCAGGAGTGATCCGTGAGCACAGCTGGGTGTGACCCAGAAATCAATCAATCAATCAATAAGGTTTAAAAAAAGACAAGATTGAAGTTTCCTTTAGATATTGTGTTCTAGCCAATAGAAAACTGACATAGCAAAACCATCCCTGGAGAGTTTTTAGGTCAGTTTACTGAGTCAAAATATCTGTTATCTGATGGTATAAATCTGTTATCTGAAGCAATGAAAATGTTATTTTATTTTTTTAGTTTTTGGACCATATCCAAAGATGCTCAGGGCTGACTCCTGACTGTGTGATAGGAATCAATCTTGGCAAGCATGAGGGATGCTAGGGTTTGAACTAGGTTGGCCACATGCAAGGCAAGTGCCCTACCTGCTGTGTTATCACTCTAGTCTGAAAGTGAGTGAATCTTAAGGAGCAATAATTACCCTTTCACACCATGTCACTCCCCCAGAGTGGTCATTTCTTTGCTGCCAGGCAGAAGATGAGGAGCAGTGAAAACCAGGAGTAGATCTTTCTTTTAATTTGAAACTAAATTTCTTTTGTCTTTTCTGCTTCCCTGTGACAAAGGCCATATAGTTCTTCTGAGATGAATAGTAGAAGACAGTGCAACAAATTAATACAAATGAAGTCATTCCTGAGCAATTCCATCTGCTTTAGAAATAAGGCTTGGACAATAATGTGGCCAAGATCCAAATAATTAGGCCTGACTCCAAATGAAGGCACACAGGTAACTTATAGCTTCATTAACTCTCTTCAAGAAGGCAGACATCCAAAAACTAACCTTAATAGAGGCAGCATATGATCCATTGACAATCTGTTTGATATTAAAAAATGAACTTTGTTTTTGCAACGTTGCATGAACAGACAGGCAAATGACATGTGCAGCTCAAACTATCCTAGACCCAGGAATGATTTATTTTAATACAAGGTGCCAGTATCTGGGGAACAGAAACTTTTATTTTGTTTACAAAATTTAATCAAAAGACATTAATAATAGATCAACTAAGAAAAGCACATAAGGTGTCTGAAAGTATCCTTTCCCTGTAATCAACAGGAAGATTATTAGGTAATAACAAATGTTATTCATCTTCATAATGGCTAAATGACAGCCTGTTTAAAAATAACAAATGACTACTCCTCATTGACTCTTACAGGGTGAGCCTGACCTTCACATGTTTTAAGCAAACAAGTCCTCTTCTCAAAGACTTCAGACATCCTTTAATTGATAATGATGAGATGTTTTATCTTTACCAAGGGATGCTAAGACTTTTAAGATGCTATTTAAATTGAGATCATTTAATATAGCCTTCTGAGTGTAAAAAATAACTCTGAGGACTTCCCCTGACTTTTTTGTTATCAATAAGATATTAATGAACCACAAATGCAATTAGTTCACTGTATATAGAAGATTTAGTAGAAATATTACCTCAATGTTCTTCCTGAGATTTTTCAAATTTTTCTTTTTCTTTTTTTTTTTTTTTTGTTACAAAACAGTTGAGTTTTCTATTTGAGCAGGCCAAAATAAGAAGAGTCATTTTGATAACTGGATTTTATATAATCTGGTTTGAAATAGGAACATTATACCTTATATACCTTAGAACATTATACATCAGGATTTCCACGGAAAGATCTTGGTGGCTTCTAAAAAAAGCCATCACACCAAGCATCACTTGCAAATATCTCTTAACACTTGCACATTTTCTACTTGACCAATTGCCAGCAAGACCTGCAGAGGCATTACAAGATCATCGTTCCAAGGTGACCCAGCATCACCTTGGTACCTTGGTGACAACAGTAAGTGACACATAGATCTTGGAAGGAAACTTTCAAGAATAGCCTGCGAATCTTTTTCTTTTTCTTTTTTTTTTTTTTTTTTTGGTTTTTGGGGCCACACCTGTTTAATGCTCAGGGGTTATTCCTGGCTACGCTTTCAGAAATTGCCCCTGGCTTGGGGGGACCATATGGGATGCCGTAGATAAAACCGTGGTCCTTTCCTTGGCTAGCGCTTGCCTCTAGCGCCTTACCTTACCTCTAGCGCCACCTCGCCGGCCCCGCCTGCGAATCTTTCTGACACAGAGCAGCTCTCACTACAAACTAACTTCCCTAGTTCACTTGTGACTGTAAAGTAATTCTATTCACCAGGGCCAACTCCTTTTCTGAACTATGTCCCAGCAAATACAGTGGTCCTCATCCCTGAAACCTGTAAGAAAGTCAGCACAATGGGAAAAAAAAAAAACAAACATTTTGTAGGTGTGATAAAGTCAAGAATCCTGATAGTTGAAATGAAAGGAGAAAAGCTAATAGACATGACGGCCTTCAGTAACCATATTGCAAACCAGTGTCTAAAAGGAAAAACTAAGGAGAGAGAGACAGAGGAAGAGAGAGAAAGAGAGAAAAGAAAAATGCCACAGTGATAGGTGGGGGAGAGGATAGGAAGAAAGGTGAGAGAGAATGAAGACATTGGTGATGAGAAATGTGCACTGGTGAAGGATGTGCACTAATATAATTAAAAATCAAGAACAACTTTGTAACTCATAAAAATATGACTTCTATATTATGAACAACCTTGAAACCATGGTGTTTAAAAAAGTAAATGAAGTAATTTTAAAAAAACTAATCCTAAAATTGCGTGAAAAGAACATGTTTCAAAATGGAGGAAGAATTGCATACAAAATCATGAAGAGCAAGTCTAGCCAGTCTGTTATATCAGACCATATTAGACAGGAAAGGGCTGTTATTGGTCCGAAGTGTCAAGATAAAAACATTTTTCCCCAGTCTGACCTTCCTCACCTCAAGCCAACTCTTGCTTTGTATTGATTTGCAGATAATACTGAGGGTAGCTTAGGGAACTAGTCCAGAAATTAATTTTATTACTTTTTGACATTCACAATTAACAAATCACCTTTCCTTATAGCTTTCCTGCTTTCTTTCCCTATAAAACCCCCTTTCAGTGAGGAGTCGACAAGAGGGCTACACTGAAGACATGAGTCAGCCATTTTCCCACTCCTCAGCCAGGTGCCAATCATGCTCAAGCTCAGCCTTTCACCATGTTTGACTGGCCTTCAAGGAACATTAGAAGCAGAACTTCACTGAAACCTCCAGAAAAAAACAAAGCTCTGTTGACACTTTGATTTCTAAGTCTCCCATTGAAACAAATGTCAGGCTTTCAACCTGCATAAATGTAAGCCAGTGAATGTTGATTGAATTAAATCACCAAATCTGTGGAAATTTGTTGCAGCACCTGTGAGAAGCCAATCCATCAACAGGTGCCTGTAGCCTCAAAATCTGAACCCCAACCAGCAACAGGACCTGTGCATCAAAGATGCTCTTGCCTTCCCTCTTGCTTAAAGGAATGAATTCTTTAGGGAAAGAAAACAATGGCAGACTCACATATGCAAGATTTATTAGACCAAAATTCAGTCAACTGTGGCTTTTCTCTGTGTACACTTGGAAGTATAGATGCTGGAGTCTCATAAATACTTAGTCTAAGAAAGAAGCAAATATTTTCTCCAGTGTTAGGCAAGTTACTTGATTTTATAACCATACATTTCCTCAACCATAAACTAACAGGATTCAGTCAAATGTCTGCCAATTCATTCCCATCTCAAAGGTCCTACATTATACCTATTTTATGCCTATATTATATCCTATGTTATACCCTACATTATAGTTATAGTTTATAGCTATATGGTACAAATCTATTTCATTCATCCGTTTCATTCATTCAAGGCGCACATTTCCCTCGGTTCTTTATTGGCTGATACTCCTGATTATTTCTACCCAGGTCCCATTTCTTCCAAAGGGAAATTTCTGCTGCAAATCATCAAAGGTTATTCATCATCGACCTGTCTTTTCTTGGGGACTGAGTACACACATTGATTTTGCAACACGGTTATCAAACCATCTCCATAAATCAGCTAATAGCCAAACAAACACTGCCACAAACAAACAGAGGAGACATCTTGGTCTTCAAAGGAAATTCTTTTTCCCTTACTTGCCAAAAGATATGTAATTGATACCAGTTGTTGCCATTCGAAGTCCTCATCAGGCACAAATTGGGAGCCTGTCTCCTCCAATTCTGTGACTTTGCTAAATGACTGTATTTAAAGCAGCATATCTGAAAGGGGATGGAGAAGGAGTTGTTTTCTGATAAAGCTTTAGGCACATAGTATAAGTTAACGAGTCGTAGCAGGAGCAGGTGGGTAATTCCATGTTCACACTGTAATGGGCCAAAGGCTAATTACTATTCATTGTAAAATGAACATAAAAGTAGTAATTATGCCTTCATCCTAGTGGATGTGATGTATTAAAAGCTATCGGCTTCACCTTCTGTAATAACAGCTTTTGTCTGTTTGTACCACGATGTGAGAAAATAAGACGGAAGTGGCAATGGGGGAGTGCTATGACTTTAGCCAGGAACAAACATGTTCTACTCATGCTCCCTTCTTCTGTGCCCAAACAAAGAGGAAAGGAAGCCCAGTGATTTAACTCTTGCTCCCAGGCACTGAAGCACCACCAAGTTAATTGTTCACATTAAAGATTGTCACATGCTAACTTCTCGAGTCACCTGTGAACCACAGATAAATGCTGAGTTCACATGGGAAAAGTCTCCACTGCCAAGTTCAAATAATCAGAGTTAGAAACCCAGCAGAGCAGTTCTGCTCAAGTCACCAACAAGCACCTTTAAATCAGTCCTCTCATTTCCCAAACTAAGAAAACCTTGGGGAAATACAAGAGTAAGATACAAGGAAGAAAGATAAAAAATAATATTCAGAATAGTCAATGAACAATTCCCATTTGATACTAGAATGAAAATGTTTCCTATATAAAGACAATCAGCTTTTTCTAATATTTTTATTTCCATATAATTGTACAAACTTTTTTTTTAATTTAGTATTTGTTAGGTTAATGCCAAAATGTGACATCCCTGCATTCTTAGAAACTCCATTTTTATTTTTCTGTGACTTCTCCATACTATTCTTTATAGAGCTGGAATCAGACAACATTTCCACTAACAGAGGGTAGAGTTTCCTTTTTCACATCCCTGCCAACAGTGATTATTTCTAGTCCTTTTAATATATGCAATACAATTAAATTCTTAAGACTGATTTCAAAAAAGAATTTGTTTCTGAAGCACCAAAGGTAAAGGTACTGAAGGTTTCGTTTTGCTCACAAAGGCTATTCTTATTTCTCACTCAGTGACATAAAAACCAATTCTGAACTTGTCTTTCAAGAGAGTGTCAACTTAAGATTGCTAAGATAAACTCATTTAGTGAGTTTCTTCTGGGGGGTTGGAGACTGGTCCACACCCGATGGTGATCAAGGATTATTCCCAGTTCTGTGCTTGGGGGTGGCATCTAGAGGTGCTCAGAAGATCATGACAAGCTGCAGTTGAACATTGGTGATGGGAATGTTGCACTGGTGAAGGGGGGTGTTCTTTACATGACTGAAACCCAACCATAATCATGTTTGTAATCAAGGTGTTTAAATAAAGATATTAATTTAAAAGAAAGCTGCAGTTGAACCCAGACAAATTCTGAGCTATCTCTCCACCCCTGTGTGATTCTAACCAGAAAAGAAAGCAGTCATCCTAAGTAGTCATCTAATCATCTTCTCTCTGTCTTTCCTTGTTCTACAATTGAACTCTTTCACAAAGAGTCTGCCAATGATTTGCTTGGAATCTTCTGTGCACTAGGACACAGAAAATGACTCAACAGTCCTTGGTCCTCTACAACTTGACCACAGGTATGGAAATTGCATCTGATTAACTCAGGAACATACAAATGTAGGACTTCAGAGGCTCAGCAGACACTAGAGAGCAAAACATAAAACCTAGTTCATTGCTGAGTTGGAAAGTACTGTATAGATATAATGCTGCACCTTTGTACAGGTGATGAAATACTTTTTTTGTGTGTGTGTGCCACACCCGGCCGTGCTCAGGGGTTACTCCTGCTCAGAAATAGCTCCTGGCAGGCACAGGGGACCATATGGGATGCCGGAATTTGAACCAACCGCCTTAGGTCCTGGATGGGCTGCTTGCAAGGCAAAAGCCACTGTGCTATCTCTCTGGCCCCGGTAATGGAACACTTTTAACTTAATTCATGGTGAATTCCCTGATGTGAAAACAATTTTAAGGAAAATAGTGTTTTATATTGTATTAAAGGATATATACTTCATTTTGCCCAAATTATTTTTTAATATTTGCTTCAATCCAAAATTCTCTTCTACTCATTGATACCAAATTTTGTTTTGTTTTGTTTGGTGGGGGTACTTAGTTTTTGCTTTAGGGCCACAACTGAAGGAAGTACTCAGGGACTATTTCTTTTTTTTTTTTGGGGGGGGGGGTTTAAGGTCACATCCAACGCTCAGGGGTTACTCCTGGCTCTATGCTCAGAAATCACTCCTGGCAGGCTAGTGGGGGGGGGGAACCATATGAGATGCCTTGATTCGAACTGCCATCCTTCTGCATGCAAGACAAACGCCTTACCTCCATGCTATCTCTCCAGCCCCATCAGGGACTATTTCTAACTGAGCTTGGGAATCACTCCCTAAGGTTCTGTCATTGACCCTATGTTCTAGGGACAGACTTCATCCAGGTCTTTTGCATGCAAAGCATTGAAATATCTATCTCTCGTGCCCTGATGATCAGGTTTAAAAAAAAAATCCAACTGAAGTTTTCTGAGCGAGATACAATTTACTGCTTGCAGGCATTTTCAGAATAGCTCCTTAAAAACTTGATTTGGAATTAAGGTGTCAGTTCCAAGAGTCAGCCTGGCCAGAGAACTGAGAGCATTTGCTCTGTGCTCACAAAAAATGTTATTGCCACTGATCTTTGACCCACTTGGAACTTGTCTGAGTTTTGTCCCGCTGGGTTCTCAGCCAAGAACAGCCCAAATAATTATGCAGCTGCTAAAGTGCCTGAGTGTCAAGACTATCCTCATAAAAGTTTATCCCTAGAATCTTCCCTGAAATACCGAAACCTCACTACTTTCATCTTGTCAGACACAGGAGGAGTTGAGATGCCTGCAAATATATCTTCGCCACAAATGATCTCCCAATGTTCTAATGCATTCTACTCTGTGGGTGTTGCCATCCAATACTGATTTTATTTAGAGCAAAAAAGAATTATTGGATGACAAAATTTAAATGTAGACTACATAAAAATTCCATTTTTAAGAAAAACTCTACTTCCATATAAATCACAATAGCGCTGCAACGACTAACATGCTTGACTTTCATCAGAAGAATCTAAACCTCTAGTGCAGGAAATGACTTCTTTCCATTCTTGAACAATGATTTCCCTTATCAAGACAAAGTTGGAGATCACCCAGTGTCTTCTGACTCCCTAGGTCTAAATAGTTGAGGTATTTTTCTTTTCATCTTTCTGCCTTCACATTTGTCTGAATCAGGCTTCACCGCATTTGCAGCCACATTCTTCTTAGCTGGCATCCTGATTTTATGTACCCTTGTCTGCTCAAGGAGATTACTGCATTACTGATGTGTTTTTCATGTAAATATCCTTCCTTTGTCATGAGAAGGGAAATTACAAAGATGTCTAGTAATATTGAATGTAAATAAGCCTTCCTCACCTGAGCTGAGGCTGAATTTCTGTCACTTAGTAAATAAACAGGTCTCCAAGCAGGATTAATGACAATGATGCACTGAAGGTTTGCAACAAGACACTAGAGCAAAAAACTACAAAATACTAATGACTCTTCTGAGGGCTGGTACTGCTTCTTTGATGAAACCCACAGTTCTGAATTCTGTCTCTTTGGGAATTAACATAGCTGTGGGCCATAAAAATATGAAAGTAAAGAAAACAGGAGAACCAGAGAGATGGCAAAATGATTGCCTTGTAAGCATGATAATAAGAATTTAATTGCTGGTGCCTTCCACATATGCCAAAAGGAGTCCAAGAGGCACCAACATCCAAAAGGAGTTCATGAATGGCATCAGAGTGTACTAACTCCTACACACAGCCAGTTGCATGTGAATAATTCAGCTAAAACGTGTGAATCCCAGTGAACACCACAACTCAAAGGAATGTCACTACAGTGGCCAGGAGTGCAATCTCCAGTCATCACTGCATCCAGAATATGGGCAAGGTCTTCAAGTGTAGTGTGTGACCCCTGGTGAATCCACAAACATGACTGAAAGCACCATAATCAAGCATGTGTGTGGTTTCCTGCTGATTACAATAGCAAGAAAAGAAGAGAAATGGCCCGGAGAGATAGCACAGCGGCCTTTGCCTTGCAAGCAGCCGATCCAGGACCAAAGGTGGTTGGTTCGAATCCCGGTGTCCCATATGGTCCCCCGTGCCTGCCAGGAGCTATTTCTGAGCAGACAGTCAGGAGTAACCCCTGAGCAACAGCGGGTGTGGCCCAAAAGCCAAAAAAAAAAAAAAAAAAAGAAAAAAAAAGAAAAAGAAAAGAAAAGAAGAGAAATAAAAAAAAATACTAAATAAAAGATGAGCCCAGATTGCTTAGAAAGGTAAAAATCCTCTAGATTACAAAGGGGACAAATTGTTTACATGAATACTTTGACTCACTCTAGTTTTTAGTTTACCTTTGCAAGTGAATCTTGAGTGAACAAAAAATTAATGTGTTCTCAATTAGCAATCAGCAAAGAGTAGAGATAATCCTATATGGCCTTCAAGATCACAAATATTAATTTTCTGGTTTCTTTCAGCCCCTGGTCTCAACATTCCAACTCTACCTGTTTTTGTATTGTCTTCGATATCAACAAAAGGTTCCAGAGACTTGCAGGCACCCTGGACAGATTTAACTTGTTTTAAATCTTTTAAGTCTTTCCTTCTAACAATACTGCAATGTAAGTTAGCTTAGTATATTTGTTTTGATTTTGGATCCATACTCAGCAGTGCTCAAGTATTACTACTCCTGATTCTGAAGTCAGGAATTACTCATGGTGGGCTTGGGAGACAATATGAGATGCTAGTGGATAGGATCTGGGTTACATAGGACCTGGGTGCATGCAAAAAAAAAAAAAATTAAGGATGGAGCTGGATGGCGATGGATGGAGGCCTTTGTGCTTAGGCCCCAGTCACGTGGCTTCATCCCCCATCCAGCTGGCAGGTTCCAGGCCCAGCTGATCGGCGTAATCAAAACTCACTCACATGCAGGCATTAGGAAGCATCATCTTTATTCATGCCCTATCCACCACATGTGTGTGGCCTACTCATAACCTTTCAAGCATTTAGCCATTCTAGGCTAGCCCTGCGTCTTAACTCACTTCAGCCATCTTCAGGGCCAAAGGAAACGGCCAAAAGGGCAAAGACCCCTAATCCCCTGGCTTCCGGGTTTATCTACCTATTCCAAGACCCCTCCCAGGAATGGGCCGGGTCTTGCAGGTAAGGTCACACCCAATATCCGGTTCCCAAGACCCCTCCCAGAGATGGGTGTGTCTCAGGTCGCTACACGTAAATCCAGGGTGGAGTAACAGGCAAGCACCCTACCCATTGTACTATTATTCTGGCCACTATTTTAGGGAATATCTTAGGGGATTTTTAGGGATCTTAGAGGATATCTTAGGGGATTTTTAGGGATGCAAAAACACAGAATTAAAATGGCTTTGCTAAAATTATTCCAAGATTTTCTGGATGAAATGAACAATACCCAGGTTTATCATATTTTGAGAAGTCTTATTTTCCTACTCTTGGCCACTGAAAATAGAAGGGATAGATTATTTTGAGAGGAGCCGAATACAAATGAGCACTTTTGGGGAAGCAAAAAAAAAAATCTCAGAAAGCAAGCATAGAAAAACACACAAACACACACAGAGAAATAATTATGTTCAACTCTCATTCAAGAGAGGTCTGGTTATGAAGAATACAGTAGTAGAAGTGTTTTAAACTGGTTTAACAATCTTTTTTTCCCCATTTTTTAGGGACCACACCCAGCAATGCTCAGATGCTATGTGTGGCTCTGTGCTGAAGAGGCTCTTAGTTGACCATTTGTGATGTTAAGGATCAAACCAGGATCAACAGCTTTCAAGGCAAGTGCTCTTCTCCTGTTCTATCTCTCCAGCCTAAAAATGTAGTTCTTAAATAATTATCCTTCTACATGTATACCAGATCCTACGGGAATAACCTATGTGTAATTTAGCAAAGTGCTTTTCAAATTTTAGTGTGCATTGAGGTTGCCTAGGGAGCAAGAGCATTTCAAAGCACATTTCCAGATCCATCCCTCTAAAATGAATTTCAATGTATATAGGTGGACCCATGCATGAGAATTTCTCACAGGAAATTCAAAAAAGATAGTACATAGGTTCCATTTATAGGAAAATTGATTCCAGGGAAAAAGAAAAGAAAAAGAAAATAAAATATTCTATCCAGAATTCTCTATCTGGCATAGACCTGGCATAAATGAAAGAAGAAAAGAAAAGAAAGAAAGAAAGAAAGAAAGAAAGAAAGAAAGAAAGAAAGAAAGAAAGAAAGAAAGAAAGAAAGAAAGAAAGAAAGAAAGAAAGAAAGAAAGAAAGAAAGAAAGAAAGAAAGAAAGAAAGAAGAAAGAAAGAAAGAGAGAAAGAGAGAGAGAGAGAAAGAAAGAAAGAAAGAAAGAAAGAAAGAAAGAAAGAAAGAAAGAAAGAAAGAAAGAAAGAAAGAAAGAAAGAAAGAAAGAAAGAAAGAAAGAAAGAAAGAAAGAAAGAAAGAAAGAAAGAAAGAAAGAAAGAGAAAGAAAGAAAGAAAGAGGGGAAGGGAGGGAAAGAAGGAAGGAAGGAAGGAAGGAAGGAAGGAAGGAAGGAAGGAAGGAAGGAAGGAAGGAAGGAAGGAAGGAAGGAAGGAAGGGAGAGAGGAAGGAAGGAAGGAAGGAAGGAAGGAAGGGAGGAAGGAAGGAAGGAAGGAAGGAAGGAAGGAAGGAAGGAAGGAAGGAAGGAAGGAAGGAAGGAAGGAAGAACTCATTAGAGATCCACTAAAACTCCAGGTTAATCGAATATGATAAGTCTTCATTTACAGGTACAATATCAACATTAGGTGATATGCCTGGATCTATTCTAATAATGGTATAAGTTATAAATTAAAGTTTTCAAACTCTGATATCAAGTGCAATGAACTAGATCAAATATATTTTTGAATAAAAATATGAGTATAAATTCAGAGTAATTTTTTTTTCAGAAATTCAAAAATGAGTAGGCAGAAGAACAATTTGATGTGCTGGCCAAGTTCTATTCTGGGATAATTAAAATCTGCCTACTTAAAATTCTTTCTATAAATTTTAGTACCCACAGGCTTCTTCCTCGTTTCCGTTCATAAGGGCCCTAGAACCATTTAGTTGAGTGCCCTAAGACTCTCCAAGGTGAGAGTCTCTGTCTCCAAGGTGAAAGTCTCAGCAGTGTCTGCTGAGGTCCTATGTCAACCCAAATACAAACAACATGAGTCATCTATATCCATGTTCTCTACAGATTCAGTTAACAAATCATTGTTTGGCTTTAGCTTCAGAACCTTAGCAATGTAATTCTAAAAGCATTACTTGGATCTTAGAAGGATAGCTTGATACAGTCAAGCAAATTCATACTAAATTATCAAACATGATTTCTGAAGAAAGCATCTCATTATCTAGATAAACAGCAACTTTTCATAAAAGGGATAATCTTGGGCTGCCTTTTTCTCTTCCCAAATCATTGCAGTGTGTCCTGAGACTATTTATTTGAACTAAGAGATATACCCCTTCTCTTTCTAAAAAAAAGTTCCAATAACTTCAATACAATAATTATTGAATCTGATAGTGCTATTCATAAGATGTATTGGTGAGAAAAACAGGCAAAATGAATTGATGTAAAGAGAGAATAAAAGAGAATGAAAGAAACTCTACCACAGGGTCCATAAATGAAATGGGAAAAAACATGCGACCATATGGTAATTGGAGCAACAGCCGCTGCAGCCGTTAGCAGCAGAAGCATACTCTGTAATTTCTGACATTGTATTTCTCTTTAAATATGGCCAGAAAGCCTCTTTTGACTGGCTTTAGCTTTTGTGATGCAACAGGGAAACCTGTTTGGCAGTAAGAGAAACCACTGAAAAAACAGAAGGCAAGATCCCACAGGGACTAAACTGATCTGCTGAAGCATAGAAAATAAAGCAAAGCAAGAGCTGGTGAGCCAGAGTTGTGTGCAGCATCTTCCTCCTTAGTCGAAATCTAAAAAATGGAAACAGATTTGGCCCCACCAATTCCATTTACTCCTTTAGATGTAGAACTCTGAACCAACAGCAATTCTCAAGACAACAATCCTTTGCTCTTTTGAGTTTCTGGAAAGCAAGCTTTTCAGAAATTATAACAAGTCTAAATTTTAGTAATTTCAAGAGTTAAGATTCTCAGTACATTCAATGTCAAATAGAATAATTTTTTATGTAGATCAACATAAGGGCAAGGAAGAAGAAAGTTATGAAATCAAAGAATACTAAATTAAAATGACACAAAAACATAGAAGATTAGAAAACTAAAATATACATTTTCCTTGCATGTTTTGCAGTTTGCATTTTAGAAAAATATTTAATACCACCCAATTCTAGAAAATCAAAAGTTATTAGAAAATTGAAAGGTTAAATGGAGGACTTCTGGTTGAGAAATAAGCAGCTTTTTAGTTGAAAATACTCAGTAATGTCTTGGTTGATTGAAATTGCTAATCAAGGTAAAAGATGTATGATTCAAGCAATTACAGAGCAAATATAGTTTCTCCTTTTCAAGACACATGGTGGATGCCTAAACAGGATTTTAATAACCTTTTTTAAATACTGCACATCTTATAGTCTCGATTACTTACTATCATTTCCCTGGTTTCCCTGGTTTCCCCCATTTCCTGTTTTCTTTCGAAGTCATGACTAACTGGTCATAATTATAACAACATCTTTCAGATTCTCAATTACTCCTGGCACATACTGTGTAACCAGAAATAGTATGTTACTAACTGAACTGAGTGGTGGAAAAGTGAATAGATAATAAAAAAAAAGATGAAGGAATAGCAATTAGGTTTGAATTAAAAAAGAATTGCTGTGTGTGGTATTGAAGATGAGAATAAATGCGGGTTAAATCGTACCCATAAAGGCGTGAAGAAAGTGAGAAAGGAAAAGTTAGGAACTAAATAATAAAAATAATAAAGAAAGTCCAAAAGACATCTTAGTAATGATCCTAGAAGGAGGTCAGGTGTTAGAACAATTCTTCAGATTGGTTTTATGTTAAAGGAAAAGGGCATAAGCCTATTCATTTCCCAGTCCCTCAAACAGCAGGGGAAGAGACATAGATTTGAAATAGGCAGCTTTTGGGGTTTTTTGTTTGTTTATTTTGGGTTCACACTTCTTCAGGACCCAGAGAAAGACTCAATAAGAGGCATGTAAGCCAGAAACAGTAGTATGATGGTACTAATGGGATCTTGAATGACATCCATGACACATTATCCCTCCTTTTTAATAGTGAGCCTGAAAAGGGAACAGAGTGGTTGAATGTGGTTTGGGGTTGAGAAAGCTTTTATGATATGCTGCAATGGAGAACATGCATTTAGGTTTCAGGTGGCAAATGTTGGGCTTTTAATTCCATTTCTGGAACTTGCTATTATCTAGTTAAGCGTGGGACTCTAGAAGAACCCAGTTAGGCATGGTTTTCATGAGAAATAAAAGTAAGATAATGTGGAAAGTTTTGTGAGCGTTGAATAGAACGATATATGTAAAATATCTATAACAACTCTTTTTGTGTGTGTGTGGGTGGGTGCCCTCATCAACTTGTCCACAGGGCTTACTCCTGGCTCTGAGCTCAGGAATCACTCCTGGCAAGCTCAGGGGACCATATCACATTCCAGGGATTGAGCCTTGGTGAGCGTAGCCAAAAGCCCTACTTGCTATGATATTGCTCCAGCCCCTGAACAACTCTGACATTTAATAGAAGCTCCATTACCGCTAACTCTTCTTTTAAACCACATATCAAATCATATTGCTTAGTGATCATGAAGCCATAGATTGATTGACATCTGGTTAAAAAAAACTCTTGAAAACTGAGGTTTTATTATATAATTGAGATTTCATTGTTTTCTATATCCAAATAAAGGTAGACGGATAATTAGCTATTTTCATCAGATGGATACAAAGATACATTATCTATTTAAGAGTAACTAAGGGAATGGACAATGTGCAGTGAAATCAAATCTTTGGATTATAGTGACAAGACATATATTAGCAAGGAGAAAATGGTAGTGGAAAGAAATGGTTCTAAATACAATAGTGGAGAAATACTGAACCAAAGTGTGGGCATACTATTAGAGTATTATAACACAAAAATATACATACTAACAAACCTGTAACCCATTTTATCCAATAAAAACAAGAGTTGTTATAAAATGTATGCTTTTTAGTTATACTTAGATCACTCGTTTCACTCAGGAAAAATGGTGCAATCTTTAGAAAATCTTTATCATATATATATATAAATACTGTCACAGAAACATATATATATATATATGTTGTGTTCAACAGAGAGTTGACCATACAATTCTTTAGCAAAATCACATATGACATGTAACAAAGAATAAGAAACATATAGAAAATCTAAATGATTTTCCAAAAACTATCAATTAAGATTACAGGAATACTCAAATTTTTTATTAAAAATGTGACAATACTTAATTACAATTTTTAACACTAGAATTTATTAGTCCTATTGTGAAAAAATGTCTGCATTTTCCACAGTTAAATCTGTTAAACATTCCTTTCTCCTTTATTTTGCCAGCACCAACACTTGCTTCTAAAGTCTCGCTGACTGCATTCTGTTCTACATTCTTTACTCTCTTTTCTTCTTTTTTTTTCATACCAGCCATCTTTTGGACTCTTGTGTTTAGTTTAGTTTTTGTTACATAATTCAAGGAAGTATTAAACCATGCTAAAATCTTACCATCATCAAAATAGGTTCTGAATACAAACACAGATGATGTCTGATGTAATCAGGCCTATTTTAGAACATTTTCCTGAAATTTCTACCTTGGATGCTATTGCCAACAAAGGGCAGAAGACATCAATGGTATTTATTTAACAGAAGTTGTCCATTGGTCATGAATGTCCTACTCCACATTATTATTGTGTCATTCATGATAGTGGAATATGGATAGATTGAGAAAAACTTGAAATTTTTTTCAAGGAGAAAGAAAATATACTACCAAATTAAACTTATTGTGTAGCTAGGAAACTCCAGGGAGCAATTTAAGACTTAAATTGATACCAAGTGTCATACTATAATATCATCACTTGGCATTTATGCACACCTATGTTCTGTCATCTTCTGTTTTAGTAATATAGTACATATCTTCACTCATGGTAAAATATATGCCAACAGCTCAAATATCACAACCAAATCTCTATAAATAAAAGAGAGGTGTTTGTGCCTCTCATGTCTCCCAGGAAGTACTGAAATTAATTCTGAGTTATATGCCCATTCTTGAAAAAAAAAAAGGTGGATGAAATACTCTGTCCAAGACCTTCCTCAAGAAGAAAAGAACTATCAGCTCCACCTTAACTATAAGGAGTAAAAGTAGAGTTTCAGTAGATCTAACTACAAGTGTCCAATGGCCAAATGATTGATGCTTGAAATGGGGGACCATTTCAGGAATTTTCCCAGTAAGACAAATAAGTATACAAAATCTTTAAGTTGTCATTTTTTTAAGATGACTAGATGTTAGTACTGGATTGTAAGCTCAGAGCTTCCTAACCTCATATCTTAAATCAGTAGTAGTAATATTCCTTCCTTAAATTCAACAGCAGTCTCAACAGTTACATGCTTCATCACAGAATTCTGAGAATTTCAAAAGGACACCAAAAATGGACCAAGTAGCAGCAGCTATGTAACCTATATGGACAACTTTCTGGAGTCTGATTTTAAGTCATGGGTGAACTAAGTGCATGTTATTTAAAAATACCCTTAAAAGCTATTGCTCCAGAAAACAAGGTTGCAGTCTAATTCTATATCCCTGAGAACAGTACATATTAAACAAATAGCATTCTTAATCTCCATTAAACTCAAACAAAAGTTTGACAATTTAAGGCTTTGAAAAAGAAAGACAATATTAATTTTTTTTGTCAACAACATTGTTGAAGCTGTTTTGTGTTGATGAAAGGAGACAGAAGAGCATAAGGTAGACAAACTTTAAGAGAAGACAGAAGTTCATAGCATAGTTATTATCAAGTCTGTCCCCTGCATTCTTTAAAACTAAATGTCATTGTTTTTAAAATAACTAACCTAGTACTAAAACTTCTAAAGTACTAAAACTTCTAAACATGTTTATATCATTAAAAAATTCTTATACCCTATATAATTTTGGAACAATGATTAAAAATATTATTCATTATTAGTTGTCTTCTATACATCAAAGGTTGCCATCCATGAGAATATGACTTTTTGATATTTCAAGACTTTATGGAGCAAATGAGAGAGCACAGCAAGAGTAAAGCTTAATCTACTCCTGACCTGGGTGTGATCACATATGGTCCCTTAAAAGCCTTAGAAGAGTGATCCTTGCAAAGCCATGAAAAAAAAACTAAATACCACTGGGTGTGGGCCAAAAAACAAGAAAAAAATGTATACACATATCAGCCTTACTGTGAATTTTAGATGAATGGAGAAGTTATCTAAATTATACCCAGTAATGTTTAAGAACAATTCCTAGGACTGTGCTCAGTAGTAACCCTTGGCAATGCTCAGGAGAGTGATCAAACTTGGGTCAGTCACATGCAAAGTACCTCACATCCTAAACTATCTCTCTATTCATTCTATAAATTAATTAGTATTTGTGTATTTATTTATGTGTTAAGCAATAATTCAAAGTGTATTACCCCCATTTTAAACTATTTTAGTAATTTTAGAAATTTTATAATATGAAAATATTTAGCATTGTGTTTATCAGAAGGAGCTGAAACTCATGTGGACAGACAAGAAACAACTGCAGGTTGAAGGTATGAAATTGCATCTTTGGTTCAAAACCATAGCTTTAAACCCTAAGTTTAGTTCACTCCAGTCTATATGCAGGGAAAAAGCATTTTACAAGTTACATCAGTGAAGGACAGCACTACCCTGAACCTCCCAAGGTTATTGACATAATGCAAGGGACAACAGAAGGGGATAAATGAAATTCCACTGATCCCTACAGAAGGTCTAATCTAGAAGGCCTAACCTTATACTCATCATTCTATTATAACTACACTAGTCCTAGACACATCTTTACTGATGAAAATTTGTCTTCATATTAAGGCCTTTCAACACCTTGAAAAGAAGAAAAGTCATCATTCACTGTTGTGAGCAGATTAATTCAGCCCAGATATGATTTATACCTAAAGTTGTCATTAGGAATCCTTTTCACTGAGAAATAATATCTCATCACATATAACTTTGAAGGAAAATTAAAGTGCATGGAGTGCCTTAATATGCAAAGCCATCTCTAACTGATTATCATGAAGGGGAGATTTGTGGGTGATCTCTCTCCTAGCACTTCAGTTCTCCCAATTGCTACATATTCCACAGAATCCTGAACTTACTGAAGTCTAGACTCTCAGTTCAATACTTCATGGTCTATTAATCAACTAGTTATGGCAACTATTATATGTGGGAAAATATTAGTCCTAAATGGTTGCCATGTTTCTGAGTTATCTCAGTGATGGAGTCAATCAATGGGTGATTTCTTTTTCAGGTGGTAGTCTATTGGCAATAGTCAAGTGAAGAAGTGAAGCTATTGCAAAAGCTTTCTATTTCATTAAAACTTATATTTTTACATTGGTTTTGTTTGGGGTGCCCCTGGTTGTTTTCAGGGGTCACTTCTGAAATTGTCTTTAGGTGTTATTCCCAGCTGTCTTCAGGAGACCATAGGTACCAGGGATCAAGCCTAAATCTCTAGCAAGCAAAGCATAGACACTGATCCTTTGAGAGATATCACTGGCTTCTGAAATTTCATGTGAAACTAAAATAGAATGAAATATTCACTTTTATTAAATCAAAGCAAAATGAAAATTAATCAAACCATAAATGCCAACAACTACGAGTGATACTTTTTACTTTGTAAAATTACCCACTTTGGCATATTCAAATAAAGAGAAGGAATTCACACTGAACTAGACTAAAATTCTTTTGAAAATACTCTGGGAGTCCAATATCACCTCAAATAGGTATTGGAGATTAATGTCACCACTGAAGATTCTAAAATAAATTACTATAAAAGATCAAATTAGTGTTAATGTATCTTATCTTTTATATCATCTAGCTAGTCACAGGCATTTTCGTATTAAAAATTCACTAAAAATTAAACTGTGGTAGAGTTCCTTAGTTTCTAAAATTGATGAATCAAATAATTCTAAAAAGTATATATTACTAGAAATTCAAGGAGCAACTAGGCATTAGTTTATATCAGCTTGCTTGACAAATAAGTCAAACATAAATGTTGTGGGTTTACAAATGCCATCCAACACTAGACAGTGTTGACTTCAAAGTATCTTACTCTGTAGATGGTGATTGTTTGCTTGTAATTCTATAGTTAAGTAAGTAGCTTTTTGATCAGCTAAAGAGGACAGTTATGAACTTTCCAAAATATTAATGCAGAATGTCTCCACAGGAAGTGCAGAATAGAACATTAGTTGTAGAAGTGTTGTGTAACCCATTGTGGATGCTCATAAGTCCTTGTGACCTTTATAGGACAATTTAACCTTTCTAGGCCATAGTCTCATCATTGATAGTAATAGACTCATCATAGGATTAGAAGAATAGAGGTGAATTGATTCATCATTAATATGGGTGAATTCTTCCTGGAATATCCTTAGGATAAGTAAATGGCAGTCCCATGCACTTTTTTTTAAATACAGAAAATACTATTATTCTATTTTCATGAATCTCTCCAGAAACCCAGGAGAGAAGCTATTTACATATGAGAAATTGTTAACTTTCAGTGTATATACATTATTTTTCATAAAACCAAGCAAGATTTATTTGAATCTGAACCTACTTCAAAGCGGTTGCCTGGTTCCTAGTTATCAGGAAAATATGTCCTACATTCAGATTTGTACCTTGTTCTATTAATTGAGCTTCTGTCTAACTGCTCCAGTCCTTGTCTTTTCAGTCCTAAAGTCCCTCTTCTCCCTTCAGGCTTCTGACAACCTTATTGCAAATTAATTCACATTTAACTTCTTTTGGAACATGGCTTCAATCATCAAATTTTTACTTAAGATTTATGTAATAAGAACTGAGTTTTTCTCAGTAGTATGATAGGGAAGAAATCAACACCGAGAGTTCAGTCTCCGGCTACAGGGCTCTTGTCTTTTAATTATGTACTGTAGGACATCACCACCATATTGTCCAGAACCCCTTCCTTGCTTGCTTTTTCAATGTACATGAGAGGGTAAGTATATCTAGGCATGTCCTCTCTCATTCTCAGATTTCTTGGAGTTTGAGACCAGATTGATACAATATGTAGGAATCCATCTATTGCTTAAATAATAAAAAATTGCTCCAAACCTCTGAATATATTTGTCATTATTCCTAGAGAGTGCAGAAATTGCCAGTGCTCATCACGACTCCTTTTCTCATTTATCTACCCCTGAGTGTGAACCCAACAAGGCCACCTTGATTCAAAAGGTATTACTCTAATGAAGGACCATGTGTGTCCACAAAGATGCAGTTAGTGGTGTTGGTATACTCTAGAAATGAGCCCAATTCTAAAAAGACATAGAGATCTAGAAAAGGGGGCCTCAATTAAAAAGATAGAGAAAAGTGGCTGGAGTAATAGCATAGCAGTAGGGCATTTGTCTTACATGTTGCAGATCCAGGATGAACCCAAGTTCTATCCCCAGCATCCAGTATGGTACCCCAAGCCTGCCAGGAGGGATTCCTGAGTACTGAGCCAGGAATAAACCCTGAGCACCATTGGTTGTGGTCAAAAACTCACTCCCCAAAATATTTTTAATAAAAGAACAATTTTGTTATAGTCGTCCTATAAGCAAGCATTTCTATAAAGAAGCCCTTATTTCTCAAGGAAACATTCCTATGGTTTCAAGGAATTGTATTGTACAGGAAAATTATACACCCCATTCAGAGTGAGACGTGAGAGAGGGAACAGCAAAAGGACAATGAACTTTCATGAGAAACATACCGGTGTACAGGGAAGTCTAATTCGCTGGGTCTACACTAGACCTGATTTAGTCCTCTCCAATCCTTATATAGATAAAGCAGCATTTTAGTGCTCAGGATATAAATTTAGAGAAGTGTCTGGTCAAGACCATTCAGTTCTGCATCCAACTCTTGAGTTTCTTCCCTAGGAAAAAGTGGAAAAACTCAACCACTTTCTTGGAAGAATACAAGAGAGATTCTGTGGGGCATAGAGCTGTGGAATGGTGAGCAACAGTGAAGTCCGGAAGCTGAATGAAGCCAGATGGTTCTCTGGATGGCTTCAGTAGAACTACAAGTGATTACATAATAAAAACATTCTAGATTTGGGGCCGGAGAGATAGCATGGAGGTAAAGCGTTTGCCTTTCATGCAGGGAAGGTCGGTGGTTCGAATCCCGGTATCCCATATGGTTCTCTGTGCCTGCCAGGAGCAATTTCTGAGCCCAGAACCAGGAGTAACCCCCAAGTGCTGCCGGGTGTGACCCAAAAACCAAACCAAACCAAAACAAAACAAAACAAAAATTCTAGATTTACCATCAGCTTCTGCCTGTTAGGAAATAAGGAAGAAGAATAACTGGGGCTCAGTGCTTAGGGTGGACTCTGAGTTTACACTAGATCTAGGTTTGATCTTTGGAATCAAATGTTCTCCGAAGCATCTCACTAGAGCAGCCCCGGAAACCCCCTGAGCACTGCTGGGGTAGCCCCTGTGGTTCCTAGCAATACAAGAACCAAGCCCTGAGATTTGACAGGGGACTATTGGTCCTCTGAGAATCCAGGAAAAGCAAAGCTTGGGGAACCCCTGCTGCCTAGATCTATCATTCAGTAAGAAGCATCTGGGTGATGCCCAGCTTCATGCCTGCACCTTAGTGAATACATGAATATATGAATACATGGTCTCAGGACCATTTTCTTTCCCTTGCAGGAGCAGCCTTTATCCTTGATTCATATTTCAGATGTTGTGTCTTTTCGGCTTTATGTGAACATTGGTACATTTGCCCATCAGTGAATGTTTCAAGCCTTAAGACAGGTTCTGGGCCTGAGAGATGTGGTAATAAGAGCAGGACCGCCCCACCTCCAAAATGCCAGTGTCCTGATGATAAAAACAAGTAGTTCAATAGGTATTTCAACCTCCTCTGAACTGTGTTGTTCAACAGCTGAAAACTGAGGGCTTTTGTGGAATCTGAAGAGGAAGGGGAAGGAAAATTTGAGTAGATTTCAGTGATAAGGAAACTCCCAGAATGAGGGACAAGTACATAATCATTCATTCAGGATTTCCTAGAAGAGTTTGCAATCCAGGAGATTCAGATGAGCTGACCTAAATGCAATGCACTGAGGCGATGTTTCAATCATGAATGTTGATAACATCCTTTGTTTCTTAAATTGAACAGAGTTGTTAAAGACTTTTTCTTCCAACATTTTTCATGAGCACCCAATCCATTTTTAACTCGGGCTCTAAAGGCAAGATACTCTCTACCTCCATAGCTGTGGCTAAGATTGTATTTGAAATATTGATTCACCCAAGATTCCCAGGCTCTTCAGTACTTTCACGAATAAAAATATTGAGAAATAAAGATGCTCAGAGTTTAGAAAACAGAAAGGTTTATAGGAAAGTAGAAGAGGAAGAAATCTCCTAGCAAGGGGGTAGGAACTTAGCAGAGCACTCAATTATAGCATATTATTTGAGGGGGGGTTAGAGGACAAACTGGGTCTTTGTGGTAATTAGCATATAAAATATTTGAAAATTTCCATTTGTTTCTCAGAGATGTGTTGTCAGTTAGTTTTTGTTTGTTAGTTTTGTTTAGGGCCATTAGTATTATAAAGTTAAAAGTAATATCTTGTATTTCCACTTAGCTGGTGGGAACTTTTTGATTTTGGAATGTTTGGGGCTATGTTTTTTGTTTGTTTGTTTGTATTAGTCATCCCAAAAGTTTGTATTAGTTTGTATTAGTGATCCCAAAGTCTGTAGCAGAATTCATGGTCTTGTGAAATTATAAATTTACTCAGTCTCTGAAAAGAGCCCTAGAATTAGCAGGAAATTTTAAAATCCTGGATTGGGGGCAGCTAAATAAAACTGCATGCAACAGCGGGGAAAAAGAAACTGGTGTACTCCACTAGTAGACTCAACAGCTCCACAAAATTAACCTAAGCTCTAGTTTGTTACAGTACTTATAACACTAGCATGTATTGGTTTTCATCTATTTTTTTCCTAATAAAAATAATAGGACCGAAACCCAACTACAATTATGTTTGTAATCAAGGAGTTTAAATAAAGAAATTATAAAAAAAAATATGAAAGGAAATCTAGTTAGGAAACTTTTATGAATCATGCCCAAATGAAGAGTCTTTTATCTTGTTTTGAACCTTAAAAAAAAAGATTGACAAAATGTTCCAGCCTACGAGATAAATACTCCCTGTGTCAAGATAACTAATGCAAAGGCTTTAACATAAAGCCCATCTGATTAAGTCTGATTCTTTAAGAGGCACTTAGTGTGGTAGCTAAAAGATATTCACTATCTGTAGGTCCTGGAGGGAGAAATCAGACCTCAGACTTCTCAAGACTGAGTGATAACGTTTTCAAATTACAGTAGAACATCCGTGGAAGACAAGGTAAATGTTTCCCAGAAAATAATATATACAGATTTGGCCACTTTCCAAATGCAAAGAGGAGCTGCAAAGTTTTATACATGTGGAGGTTGGTATATGCCCAGTGGGAAGACTAGTTAAAAGAGAATTACTGTAGTTTAGGCTTGAAAAGAGAAAAATAATAATTTTAAAGGGAGGCTATGAATCTATACACTTAGATTTTGAGGAGTGCTTTAGGACTTAATGTTGCAGTACATAATTTTCCCCCCAGAGAAAAAGAAATAATTTAGATTATATTATTATTGTGATTTATAAATAAGAATAGGGTACTGAGTTATTTTCATCTGACACTGATGCTACCAGCAATTATAGTTTTATATTGCTGCAGATGGGTGCTACTATAAGAGGCAAGAAAAAGCAGGCATAAATAATACCAATTTATTTGTGTTCTTATTATTAATACTATTTTAAAGGGGGATTAACAAGAGAACAAAAACAATCTAGTCAGTAATGATCCTGATGTCCTGCATAATATTTTATCTCATTATAGACAATTTTAGCGCTATTTGGGGCTTCTGCTTTATAATATTTTATTACTAGATAAAAGGCATCCTAGGAAAAATAAAAAAAATTAAGTAAATGTATCCTAGTAACTATAGAGTTTTGATTTTGTTGATGTGTTGTGGTTTGTTTTGCTCTTCTTAGTATCTCTTTGTAAGAAAAAAGGAAAAATCGATTATCTCAATAAAGTACAAAATAGATGACTCTGAGGTCTGATTTAACATTGTGGCAAAAGTTCTAATCAAGCCAGAGATTTCCAAGGAAGGCAAAGTTGAATACAACTTATAAAATTTTAAATATTCTTTGATTTCCTTCCTTTGCATCCTGGATACTTCATAGTAAAGTGAGGAACCTCTTTCTAGGGGTGGTACACATCCAGCAGTACTTGATGCCAAACACAGAGTTCCCCAAAAATGTGGTCAAGTCCTTCAAGCTATCTCTCATCCAGGTAACCGATTTTAACAATTATATTCAACATGAATCAAAGGGGCAGGATTTTAGAACTGATTAAGACAACTAACAGAATGGGGAGCCCAGAAGTTTGGGTCAGGCTCCATCCACCTAGTTCATACATTTCCCAAAAACTTACTCTGCTAAACATCATTCTGTATTCCAAGAGCACAAGGATGACAAGAAGGCATTTCTCATTGCTCAGTAAAGGTACTGAGAGAGCCACATAATAGTGTCAGTGTCACAAATATATTGATAGTGAAACCACTTATTAAGAGCTATGAAAAGAAACAAAAGAATATAAGAAATCCTATTAGAGGACTTTGTACAAAGTTGTAATATTGAATCATGTGACAAACAGGAAGTGGAAAACCTGGATTGAAGAAGCAACATGGCAGCTGGAGTGGGTAGGACAGGCAGTCATATTGTGAAGTATGAACTGTGACTCCATATATAGGGTAACAGGTTGAATTGGAGATGAAGAGAGAAGAAAATCTGAGGAGTGTTACTAACTTGCAGGTCTGAATAAGTGGGAAGTGATTAGTCCTTCCCCACAGTCCCTTAGAAACACACTGTAAGTGTAGCATATGAAAAAGTTTCCATAAGATGATTCTTGGAATTGTATTTAAAAGTGTTTCCTTAGAATTGTTCTGTGACTTTTGCCCCACCTAACCCTTCCAGGTGGGGCGCTGTGGAGTTGGCAATAAATAGCTTGAGGGACAGGAGTGAGGGGCCTTCTGTGAAAAAGCTGCTGGCTGCAGGAGGATTCTCTGGCTCTCCTTGCCCGATCTTTTAAACCCTATCGTTCTTGTCTGTGTGGATTATTATTTGCTGCGGATAAATATTACCAAGGTCTTCCCCCGAAAGGGGACAAGGGGATGGGAAGTAATTTCTCATTCTGGGGACTGTTCTTGGATTCACAAATACCCAGCCAAGATAACGGCGAAGATATCTTGCACTGTAAGTGTTTATCAGACATAGCTTCTACTTGAAGACTCTCCGCTCTTTGTTGAGGCCTCACAGAATAAAAGAGGATGGTACTGGGTTAGCGTAAATTAAGCAGAGGACCTTCTTGTCTCCCCTCATCTTTCCAACTTCCCCCCTGAAGTTGACCATGTCATTCCATTGAGGCTCTGAAAATACCAAGACCACCTTCAATCCAGCATTAGATACATCTAAGTCTGACTCTAGAACATTTTTAATGATGTGGCCTGTGGATCGAGGATTTCCTTAAAAGAGAATATTCCATGCCCTAACTTACTTTAAACAGTAGCATGCTTTTATCTAATTTACAACGTTGTTCTTACACAGAAGTACCACACAGAGAAGAGATGAAAATAAAGTTATTCTGGAGGATGCCATCATGAAGCACCCATGCCTCATACCCTCTACTCCTTATACCCTTCACGATTTGGAATTTTGAGGTTTTGCCTCAAGTCAAATTGAAGTTGGTAAAACAGCAGGAAAGTCTGGGATAGAGTAAGAATCAGACTCTCTTCGATTCTAACATTAAAGTTAGAAGTCGATAAAAGACTAAAACAACTATCATGCCTGCTGCCTTCTTATCTTCCTGAAAATAATTTATTAAATATTACATGTCAGATAAATGACAAAATAAACTAGATGTCAACCAGGCCCCTGGCAAGAAGCAGTTGGGACTCAGATTAAATAATTTTTTAAAAAAAAATGGTAATGTGACTATGTACAAGTGTTTGCGAGAAACAAGAAAAACGAGTTCCCATTAGGATAAGCTTGAGTTTTCATTCCAGGACTAATCCCTAGATAGGAAATCTGGGGAGGAGGGCTAAGTCAGGAAGCAACCAGCAGGGGGAGCCCCTGAGGGAGAAAACTGTGGATAGTGTAAAAATGCCCTGAGCTCATGCATCTTCTTCAACTTTCTGTAACCAGAAATCAAGGAAATCTATGACAGACCCACAGAGCTGAGTCAGGAAGGGCAGCTAGTCATTCTGCGACAATAACCAGGAACTTTTCAGAGCAAGTCATTAGATTTTAGGAGAGTGGATATTTTGATGAAACTGTTATAATCAGATTACAGAAAAATAAATTGTGCAGTTAGAGAAATAACTATGCTGAGAACTATCATAACAATGTCAGTGAGTGAGGGATGTAGAAAGTCTGTCTCGAGTATAGGCAGGGGGTGGCGGAGGGAAGAGATGGGTTATTGGTGATAGGAAGGTTGCAAGGGTGAAGGGGTGTTCTTTTTTGGGGTTTATTTTTGTTTGTTTTGGTTTTTGTTTTTTTGGGGGGGGTTTGGGCCACACCCGGTGATGCTCAGGGGCTAATCCTGGCTATGTGCTCAGAAATCGCTCCTGGCATGGAGGACCATATGGGACGCCAGGGGATTGAACCATGGTCTGTCCTAGGCTAGCGCAGGTAAGGCCTTACTGCTTGCACCACCACTTCGGCCCCTGGGGGAGGGTGTTCTTATTATGACTGAAACCCAACTACAATTATGTTTGTAATCACAGTTTTTAAATAAAAAATTTATAAAATATATATAAAAATATAAAACCACTTATATAAATACAAAATATGTAATGACATATACATTATATAATATATAAACATGTGTATATAAATTTATATATCATAAACAGAATACAGTATATAAACATAAAATCACATCTAGCATATGATATAACCTAAAAAGGCAATTATTATTTTGGTGGGTTTCTTTTGGGGGGGGCACACCCGTTTGATGCTCAGGGGTTACTCCTGGCTAAGCGCTCAGAAATTGCCCCTGGATTGGGGGGACCATATGGGACGCCAGGGGATGGAACCTCGGTCCTTCCTTGGCTAGCGCTTGCAAAGCAGACTCCTTACCTCTAGCACCACCTCACCGGCCCCCAATTATTATTTTTTAAATTTAGGAAAATTACATGCATTTTTAAATGTTCAGAAAACTGCCTTTGACCTAGTGGGACAATATATTTTTTAACTACTTTATAATGTAAACTTTGGTTACAAGTGTGTTCATGACTCAGCTGGGTTTCTATTGTTTTTCACAGATACAGAGTTATTAATGATTGGGGCAGGAGAAGTGGCGCAAGCTATAGGGCTCTTGCCTTGCATGCACTAACCTAGAGCAGACCTTGGTTCGATCCTCGGTTGTACCATATGATCCACCAAACCAGGAGTGATTTCTGAGCACATAGCCAGGAGTAACCCCTGAGTGTCATCGAGATGACCAAAAAACCAAAAAACCCAAAGTTGTTTATGATTGAGTTTCAATCATACAATGTGAAACCCCATTCACAAGTGCACATTTCCTGTTCCTGCTGCCCCAGTTTTCCTCCTGTCCTCTTCCATGCCTGCAGATATTTTCTTCTCTCTCTCTGTCTCTCTTTCTCTCTTTCTCCCATTTCTTTTTTATTTTCTTTATACAATGGTTTTTCATTGTCACCAAAAGGGCACCACGTATATCATTTTCACTCCTTTCTACATCCAGTTCTTGTCCAGAGTGATCATTCCAACTCTCACTGTCATAGTGGTCCCTTCTTGGCTCTAATTCACTCCCCTGATATTTGTGACAATCTTCCTACCATGAACTGGTCCTCCTGATTCTCATCTTTGGATTTATTATCATACTATCTTTTATTTATATCCTACAAATGAGTGTGTTCATTCTATGTCTATCCCTCTCCCTCTACTCATTTTGTTTATAATAATAATAATATTTGTATTTTTAAATATTTTACCTGGAGATTGACTAGACTGTCAGGTGAGACCATCTTTTGGGGGTTGGAGGTAATGGGCACATCCAGTGACGCTCAAGGTTTACTCCTGGCTATGCCCTCAGAAATTGCTCCTGGTTTGGGGACCATATAGGATTCTGGGGGATAGAACCATTGTCGGTCTGAAGTCAGCTGTGTGCAAGGCGACCTCTCCAGCCCCAGGTGAGATCGTTTTGAGTAAGAATTGTGCTCTGAAAGGCTACGGGGAAAGGAACTGAACAACACACTTGTTACAAAGAAGCTTTGTTTCAGATTTCAGTCAAGTAATTTAGTTGAAAAAATTTAAGTGACAGCAGCATCGGTCAACTGCCTCCAAAAATCCTTAACATTTGAGTATTTAAGCTGCTTTGGGAATGTCTTTCTGGAGTATTATCTGAGGGGACCAGCAGGGCCCTGGGGGTAAAATCCACTTGCTGACCAGGCAGAAACTGAAGCAATTAAAGACATCTTTTTGTTTGTTTGTTTTTATTTTTGTTTTGTTTTTTGTTTGTTTTTATTTTCTGGTTTTCTTTTGTTCTTCCCAAAGTTTATTTATATTCAGCAATAAATGGGGATTCCCTCTTGGCCCTGGAGGATAATCAAGGGGCTCCATTGTTCACCGTTTCTAAGCAGTAGCATCCCATTCTCTCATGGGGAGCCAACAAACCAGCTTCTTTCCTTCTTGGTCTACTACTACTGATCCTGAACTATGATTTCTGAGTGACTGGATTGTAGGTCAGCATAAAAATGGAGCTGCATAGAAGGGTCTTATTGGCTGAAATCTGTTTGTATATTAAATGGATTAGAATCTTCTGTTCTACCTCTCCCTCCTCGCCCCCTCCCCTAGCTCTTAGAAATTTAATCTGGCCCTCAGGGAGAACTTTCCAGATTCCTTTTTGGGGAGAGGGGAGCACACCCAGTGTTGCTCAGGGGTTACTCCTGGCTATGCTCTCAGAAAGCGCTCCTGGCTTGGGGGACCATATGGGACGCCTGGGGATCAAACGATGGTCCCTCCTAGGCTAGTGCGGGCAAGGCAGAAGCCTTACCACTTGCGCCACTGCTCCGGCCCCACTTTCCAGATTCTTGAGAAGTTCCATCCATGTTTATCTGACCAAAACTCCTTCTTCTGTAATCTGGTGGACTAAACTAATCTTGAAGTTAATGTTCTTCATACCTACCATGCCATGGGTTAGGGGCCCACAGACCTTCTACAGAAAGTAGGGTCTCTCCCCAGCACACAGCCATGATGAAACTTTAGGAAACATTGCTGAGAGTTGGCTCTGCCATAGCACAAATTTTCTCTCCTACCCTTTGCTGTCCTCCCTCCCTACAGCAAACAATTCTTTTCCATCTTCAACTAGGTCTTGTCCTCTTATTTTATCTCCTCTTACACCACATTCCATGTTGCTTTTATTTTCCCAATTGTGAGTCCAGCACCTGATCTCATGACCCAGCTCCAGGAAACTAGACTTTTGAAGAGGACACTCTCCGCACTCCATTAGCAATAGAGGAGATGCTGTCACAATGTGGCTGCCACTGCTTATCTGTCCTCTTGAGGGACATGGCAACTATCTTCCTTCTTCTCTCTTCTTGATCATTCACACAGTCATTTCCTCAGGTTATTCACTTGAGAATCACACATTTATTTTTGTGACTCGAACAAAACTTGAAGGTTAACTTCCTATGGACCTATGGGCCCTTCATGCACACAGACACTATATTCTACTTCACACTTCCTAATTTCATAGCAGTGTGGATAAAGAGTCCACTTTGGGACTCTTCCATCTACTAAAAATCCTCATCACTGTCCACTGTCAAGTAGAGACTTTTATAGAGAAACAGATGCAAGACTGCCCTTCTATCTTATTTATCCATCATTTTCTTTCACCAGGACTATACATGATGCAATATAGCTTGTCTTAATAAATAAATTTAAAGAAATATACACATTAATTAATTTATCCTAATCTGATCAGAGTTGCTTGTATCTAATGACTTTAACATTAAAAAATTAACTCTGGGTCCTTAGCATGTATATCACTGATTTTGGAAACTATTTAAATAAAAATTCTCAAGTCTTTAAAGTTATCTACATTTTAGTAAGCTGGCTCTGGTGCATGAGGTCAAAAGAATATCTGTGCAAAAATGTCAGGTACCTAGAAAAAAGACAAAATAGAACTTCAGATGCCCCTAGGCAGGATGTAGAGACACTATGCTGCCAGAGACAGGAAGGAAACCCTTGGTGGAACTTGCCTCAGTAAACTGCCTGACTACTTGATCCAAAAATGGAGCACCTCAAACTGTCAGTAAACACCTTTATGAATTTGAATTAGTTTTTATCTATTCACCAACATTTTTTTTGAATTTGGGCTACCCCATTTATTAAATGTTTCTTCTGACCAATGTTCTAAATCACCATTTTTCTAACCATATCCCCACTGCACTCCCTGCACTCCCCATTACACTTTTTTAAAGTGCAGTTAAAATCTAAACATAAGATGAATGTGTGATCTTTTTTAAATTTTCTGCCATTTCCTTTTAGTACTTCGTGATCAAATTGCACACACATGATTTGATCAAACCTGGGGCTTCAATATGCAACTGAAGTTCAGACACAGAGGCCAGCTGGAGAGCAAACCTAGGACTCCAGTCTTCAAAGCATGTTCTTCAAACTCTGCTGTTCCATCACTACTTATAAAAATGGGGGTAAGAGGAACAATACCCAGGGCTACTTATGAGCTGGTGTACATCAGGGTTGTACTTAGAGATCCTTAGAAGCGATGCAATACTGGGGATATAACCTGGGCCTTCTGCATGCAACATGTACTCCAGGTCAGTGAACTCTTTCTTTGGCTCTACAGCAATTTTTATGTCATCTATGTTTACGAAACTTTCATCTAAGATTTCACAACACCCAATTCCTGTTATTTATTGAACTCATTTATTATTGATTGATATCCATAAAGTCAGTTACATGATTGCAATAATAAGAACAGTTAGCAAAAATAATTACAAATTGGAAAACTACTGTCTCTTTTGTTTCAATTTTTGTTTTTTTCTGAGTCACACCCGGCAGCTCTCAGGGGCCACTCCTGGCTCTATGCTCAGAAATTGCACCAGGCAGGCTCGGGGACCATATGGGATGCCTGGATTCAAACCACCTTCCTTCTACATGCAAGGCATGCACCTACACACCCTATCGTGGTGTGCCATCTCTCCACGCCCCATCTTTTTGTTTAAGTTTTAATTTTGTTTTTATTTGGCTATATCTGGTTATATATATCCAGCTCACTATATATATATATATATATATATATATATATATATATATATATATATATATATATATATGTAGGTCATTGGTAGTGCACAGGGGACCACATGTGGTACAAAGGATTAATTTGGGTCATTCAAAAACAAGAAAAGTTCCTAAACCTTTATAGTATCTCTCCAGCCCCATTGCCTCTTGATAAGGTAATTAATTTGTGAGAAGCAAAGGTTCTAAAAGACCAAATATAGATATTTTATACTGTCTCAGATATCCATTTTTGTTTTGTAGCAGAAGTAGCTTTAGGCTATAGTATATAAGAAAAGATATGACTGTTTTAATAAAACTTTATTTAGAAAATAAGCCCTCCCTCCCAAAAAAAGAAAAGAAAAGAAGGCCCACAGATGACAGCTTGTCAACCCCTGAAATACCATGGTAGTTCATTTTTTAAAATAATTTTTATTGAGACAAAAAGTGAATAATAAATCGTTCACAGTAATATTTGAGGTAGATAGTGACTATCAGGGCCATTCCAATCACAAGGTTTTCCTCCCTCCACCCCTTTTCCCACCATGTGTTCCATATCTCCCTCCTTTGCCCTCCTGAGTGCTAGTGTAACTGTTTCCCTTTGTGTATAGCTTGTTGTAGATGGGGTATAGATTCTGTTGTTGTTGACTTTGGGATTGGTGTTTAAGTCTGATCATTTTTTTATTTTCACTCAATGTTCATATGGCTGTTTGATCCTGGTACCATTCTTTTTATTCCCCCCCTCAGTTCATGAGGCAGAACAAGATGAGAGCAATCAGTGCTGGCGGGGATGTGGAGAGAAAGGAACTCTTAACCACTGCTGGTGGGAATGCCATCTAGTCCAATCTCTATGGAAAGCGATATGGAGATTCCTCCAAAATCTGGAAATTGAGCTCCCATTCAACCCAGCTATTCCACTCCTAGGGATATACCCTAGGAACACAAGAATACAATACAAAAACCCCTCCCTCACATCTATATTTATTGCAGCACTATTCACAATAGCCAGGCTCTGGAAACAACCAAGATGCCCTTCAACAGACAAATGACTAAAAACACTGTAGTACACATACGCAATGGAATATTATGCAGCAGTCAGGAGAGATGATGTCATGAAATTTTTCTATACATGGATGTACATGGAATCTATCATGCTGAGTGAAATAAGTCAGAGGGAGAGAAGGAGAGAAGGAGAGAGAGATATGAAGAATAGTCTCCCTCATCTATGAGTTTTAAGAAAAATAAAAGTCACAACAATCCTTTTTTTGCAACAATCCTCAGAGACAATGAGAGGAGGGCTGGGACTTCCAGCTCATTTCATGAAGCTCACCACAAAGAGTGGTGAGAGCAGTTATAGAAATAATTACACAGAAAACTACCATAATCATGTGAATGAATGAGGGAACTGAAAAGCCTGTCTGGAGTACAGGTGGGGGTGGGGTGGGATGGAGGGAGATTTGGGACATTGGTGGTGGGAATGTTGCACTGGTGAAGGGGGTGTTCTTACATGACTGAAATCTAATCACAATCATATATGTAATCAAGATGTTTAAATAAAGAAAAATCATAACAAGATAAATCTAAAAATAAATAAATAAAACAACACAAATTTGTTTTCTCCTCAAAGTTTAAATGAAATGTTAACTTATTACTACTAATCAAAGGATCTATCTCAAAAAAAAAGAACAAGATGATTCAAGTTGTGTGGTTCTGCTCTAAAAAGACAAAAAAGAAAGAAAAAAGAAAAATATAGCATAAAAAACCAACAAACAACAGTAAAAAAAAAAAAGACAGTAACTACCAAAAAATAAAATAAAAAGCACCCAACAACAACAGCAACAACAACAACAATAAAAATAACCACAAGCAAAAGCTGGCCCCCTGTGTGTGACATCAGGCGGGGAAAATCCGCGAAAGTACACCGGCCCAGTGGGGCTCAGCTGTGAAAGACTGTGAGTGTGACCTGTCTATGTCTGTCTACTGTCCTCTTGCGTGAAACTCTTGCGAGTGGGGCAAAAAGAGCCTCCAGAAACCTCGCTCGCCCAGACGCCATTTTCAGGGAGGGACTTCAGAGCATAAAAACCGGCTATCCTTTGCAAAAGCTGGCTCCCTGTGTGTGACACCAGGCGGGGAAAATCCGCGAAAGTACACCGGCCCAGTGGGGCTCAGCTGTGAAAGACTGTGAGTGTGACCTGTCTATGTCTGTCTACTGTCCTCTTGCGTGAAACTCTTGCGAGTGGGGCAAAAAGAGCCTCCAGAAACCTCGCTCGCCCAGACGCCATTTTCAGGGAGGGACTTCAGAGCATAAAAACCGGCTATCCTTTGCAAAAGCTGGCCCCCTGTGTGTGACACCAGGCGGGGAAAATCCGCGAAAGTACACCGGCCCAGTGGGGCTCAGCTGTGAAAGACTGTGAGTGTGACCTGTCTATGTCTGTCTACTGTCCTCTTGCGTGAAACTCTTGCGAGTGGGGCAAAAAGAGGCTCAGAGGAGCACGGCCGCTCCGCTTCGCTACGCGGCCGTGCACTCTTTCTAAGGAAAGAACTCCATTGCAACAAGAAGGAAAAATCACACTAAGAACGGCGCTATATCACAGAAGCAAACATTTCTCTCTGGACTGTCTTCTCTGTTACATGCTCGGGCCTAAGATTTGACCCAGTGTGAGGCTTCATCCACGGAGGACTCCCCTCCCTTAGAGGCAAGTCAGCCCATCCAGAAAGGGAGGAGCCAGAGGAGTGTGCTGCCTACATCATATAGACAATGAATACCACTACAACACGTAGAAAAACCCACAATACAAATGTGACAATGGGGAAACAGCGCAGGCCAGCATCAGACATAGAGAATGAAGATGACAATTCTGAGGACCAGATAATGACTGAACAACTAATCAACCTCTCAGATAAGGACTTTAGACTAGCAATATGGAAGGTGCTCAACAGACTCCAAGAAACCATGGATCGAGTTGAACAGAACACTAATAAGAACCAAGAAAATATGAAGGCAGAAATGACAAAACTCCAAACTGAAATAACATGTCAACTAACAGGCCTGAAAAACTCAGTAAACGAAGTGAATGACAAAATGGATAAGCTCTGGGACAGGGTATCAGAAGCTGAGAATAGACTTGGTGCTGTGGAAGATGAGATACATAACAATTCCATACAGCAGGAGAGATTGGACAAAAAACTTAAAGCAAATGAGCAGACAATGGAAAAATTAGTCAAAGAATGGGAACAGACGAAAATAGAAGTCTATGATAAGATCAACAGAAACAACTTAAGAATCATTGGAGTCCCAGAGACCCAGGAAGAAAATTTCCAGGAAGAATCAATGGTCAAGAACATCATTAAAGAGAAACTTCCAGAGCTAAAGAATATATGTGATCAAATCCTGCATGCCCGAAGAGTACCAACCAAAAGAGACCCCAGAAAAACCACCCCAAGACACATCCTAGTCACAATGACAAATCCCACAGATAGAGACAGAATTCTGAAAACAGCAAGATCAAAAGGGGAAATCATGTTCAAGCAAGCTTCCCTGAGATTTACAGCAGACCTGTCACCAGAAACGCTCAATGCCAGAAAGCAGTGGTGGGATATTGTGACAAGACTGAATGAAATGAATGCTTCACCCAGAATACTATACCCAGCAAAACTCACTTTCCGGTTTGATGGAAGAATACATGGTTTCACAGACAAAAAACAGCTCAGAAACTTCACAGACACAAAACCAGTCTTAAGAGAAAAACTGAAAGACCTAATCTAAGACAAGACTACCCAAAAGACACACCAAATTTTGAAATAAAGATGGCGTTAAATCCCAGGACAATTCTTTCTCTCAACGTCAATGGACTAAATGCACCAGTTAAGAGACACAGAGTGGCTAAATGGATCAAAAAACTCAATCCAACCTTCTGCTGCCTACAAGAAACGCACCTGAATAGTCAGAACAAACATAGACTCAAAATAAAAGGCTGGAGAAAAGTTATCCAAGCAAACAACACCCATAAAAAAGCTGGAGTGGCCATACTAATATCAGATAATGCAAACTTTATACTCAGGAAGGTTGTAAGGGACAAAGACGGACATTTTATATTAATCAAGGGGTACGTAGAGCAGGAAGAATTCACTCTCCTAAACATATATGCACCGAATGAGGGGCCAGCAAAATATTTAATACAACTGCTGACAAATCTGAAAAATAATATCAACAACAACACAATAATTGTGGGGGACCTAAACACGGCTTTGTCAACACTGGACAGGTCAACCAGACTGAAACCCAACAAGAATATACTAGACCTGAGGAGAGAAATGGAAGAAAGAGGCCTAGTGGATATATATAGGACACTCCATCCCCAGAAACCTGGATACACATTCTTCTCCAATGTACATGGGACATTTTCCAGGATAGACTACATGCTGGCACATAAAACATACCTCCATAAGATCAAGAGGATAGAAATTTTGCAGACTACCTTCGCTGACCACAAGGCTCTGAAATTATTTGTGAACTCCAAAGGGACTCAGAAGAAACACTTTAACACCTGGAAGTTAAACAGCCTCATGCTCAATAACCAGTGGGTCCGAGATGAAATCAAGGAGGAAATAAAAAGGTTCCTGGAAACAAATGACAATAAAGACACAAACTCTCAGAACTTATGGGACACAGCAAAAGCAGTACTGAGAGGAAAATTTATAGCTTTGCAAGCACACATCAGGAAGGAAGAAGGAGCTTACCTGAGTAGCTTAATGACACAGCTAATAGAACTAGAAAATGCTCAACAAAAGGACCCAAGAACAGGAAGACAGAAGGAAATAACAAAGCTGAGAGCAGAAATCAACGAAGTGGAAACTCAAAAAACAATCCGAAAGATCAACGAAAGCAGAAGTTGGTTCTTTGAAAAAATAAACAAGATTGATAGACCACTGGCAAACCTAACAAAGAAAGAGAGAGAGAGAAACTTGATAACTCGTATCAGGAATGAAAAAGGAGAGATCACTACTGATATGACAGAGATTCAAAGGGTAATCAGAAACTACTTTGAAAAACTCTACGCCACTAAAAATGAGAACCTGGAAGAAATGGATAAATTCTTGGACTCTTATAATCTTCCACGGTTGAAGGAAGAGGATGTAGCATATCTAAACACCCCCATCACCATTGATGAAATTAAAACAGTAATCAAATGTCTGCCGAAAAACAAAAGCCCAGGTCCAGATGGATTCACTAATGAATTCTATCAAACTTTCCAAGAGGAACTACTGCCAATCTTGGCAAGACTCTTTCATGAAATTGAACAAACAGAAACACTTCCAAATAGCTTTTATGAAGCCAACATCACCTTGATACCTAAACCAGACAGAGACGCTACCAAAAAAGAAAATTACAGACCAATATCACTGATGAATGCAGATGCAAAGATCCTCAACAAAATCCTGGCAAATAGGATTCAATGCCTCATTAAGAAGATCATCCACTACGATCAAGTAGGTTTCATCCCAGGAATGCAAGGCTGGTTTAACATCCGTAAATCTATCAACATAATACACAACATCAATAACAAGAAAAATAAAAACCACATGATCATATCAATAGATGCAGAGAAAGCATTTGATAAGGTCCAACACCCATTCTTGATCAAAACTCTCAGCAAGATGGGAATGGAGGGAACCTTTCTCAATATAGTGAAGGCCATCTACCACAAGCCAGTGGCAAATATTATCCTCAATGGAGAAAAACTGAAAGCCTTCCCTCTAAATTCTGGCACAAGACAAGGCTGTCCTCTCTCACCACTCCTATTCAACATAGCACTGGAAGTACTTGCTATAGCGATTAGGCAAGAAAAGGATATCAAGGGAATCCAGATAGGAAAGGAAGAAGTCAAGCTCTCACTGTTTGCAGATGACATGATACTCTACTTAGAAAACCCTAAAGACTCTATCAAAAAGCTTCTAGAAACAATAGACTCATATAGCAAGGTGGCAGGCTACAAAATTAACACACAAAAATCAATGGCCTTTCTATACACCAACAGTAATAAAGAAGAAATGGACATTAAGAAAACAACCCCATTCACAATAGTACCACACAAACTCAAATATCTTGGAATCAACTTGACTAAATATGTGAAGGACCTATACAAAGAAAACTATAAAACTCTGCTCCAAGAAATAAGAGAGGACACACGGAAATGGAAACACATACCCTGCTCATGGATTGGCAGGATTAACATCATCAAAATGGCAATACTCCCCAAGGCATTATACAGATTTAATGCCATCCCTCTAAAGATACCCATGACATTCTTCAAAGAAGTGGATCAGACACTTTTGAAATTCATTTGGAACAATAAACACCCTCGAATAGCTAAAGCAATCATTGGGAAAAAGAATATGGGAGGAATTACTTTTCCCAACTTTAAACTGTACTACAAAGCAACAGTTATCAAAACAGCATGGTATTGGAATAAGGATAGGTCCTCAGATCAGTGGAATAGGCTTGAATACTCAGAAAATGTTCCCCAGACGTACAACCATCTAATTTTTGATAAAGGAGCAGGAAATCCTAAATGGAGCAGGGAAAGCCTCTTCAACAAGTGGTGTTGGCACAATTGGATAGCCACTTGCAAAAAATTAAACTTAGACCCCCAGCTAACATCATGTACAAAGGTAAAATCCAAATGGATTAAAGACCTCGATATCAGCCCCAAAACCATAAGATATATAGAACAGCACATAGGCAAAACACTACAGGACATTACAGGCATCTTCAAGGAGGAAACTGCACTCTCCAAGCAAGTGAAAGCAGAGATTAACAGATGGGAATATATTAAGCTGAGAAGCTTCTGCACCTCAAAGGAAATAGTGCCCAGGATACAAGAGCCACCCACTGAGTGGGAGAAACTATTCACCCAATACCCATCAGATAAGGGGCTAATCTCCAAAATATACAAGGCACTGACAGAACTTTACAAGAAAAAAACATCTAACCCCATCAAAAAATGGGGAGAAGAAATGAACAGACACTTTGACAAAGAAGAAATACGCATGGCCAAAAGACACATGAAAAAATGTTCCACATCACTAATCATCAGGGAGATGCAAATCAAAACAACGATGAGATACCACCTCACACCCCAGAGAATGGCACACATCACAAAGAATGAGAATAAACAGTGCTGGCGGGGATGTGGAGAGAAAGGAACTCTTATCCACTGCTGGTGGGAATGCTGTCTAGTTCAACCTTTATGGAAAGCGATATGGAGATTCCTCCAAAAACTGGAAATCGAGCTCCCATACGATCCAGCTATACCACTCCTAGGAATATACCCTAGGAACACAAAAATACAATACAAAAACCCCTTCCTTACACCTATATTCATTGCAGCTCTATTTACCATAGCAAGACTCTGGAAACAACCAAGATGCCCTTCAACAGATGAATGGCTAAAGAAACTGTGGTACATATACACAATGGAATATTATGCAGCTGTCAGGAGAGATGAAGTCATGAAATTTTCCTATACATGGATGTACATGGAATCTATTATGCTGAGTGAAATAAGTCAGAGAGAGAGAGAAAAACGCAGAATGGTCTCACTCATCTATGGGTTTTAAGAAAAATGAAAGACACCCTTGTAATAATAATTTTCAGACACAAAAGAGAAAAGAGCTGGAAGTTCCAGCTCACCTCAGGAAGCTCACCACAAAGAGTGATGAGTTTAGTTAGAGAAATAACTACATTTTGAACTGTCCTAATATTGAGAATGTATGAGGGAAATGTAGAGCCTGTTTAGGGTACAGGCTGGGGTTGGGTGGGGAGGAGGGTGATTTGGGACTTGGGTGATGGGAATGTTGCACTGGTGATGGGTGGTGTTCCTTTTATGACTGAAACCCAAACACAATCATGTATGTAATCAAGGTGTTTAAATAAAAAAAAAAATTAAAAAAAAAATTAAAAAAAAAAGAAATAACCACAAGAGTGAAAAAGAAAGAAAAGAAAGAACAAAAAAAGAAGAAAAAAAATAAATAAAAAGAAAACAAAACAAAACAAAGGGAAGAGTTCTGGTGTGGCAAGGTTTTGTGCTTCCCCCTTCTTTTTTTTTTTTTTTTTTTTTTTGCATAGGCACATTAAGTATTGGGGAAGTAAGAAAGGAAATTCCCTTGGCCTAAGAGATTCAGGGTTTCTCTGCCCTTGAAGCATACTGCCATGGGAACAACTACTGGAACCAAACATGCTCATTACCACACCCCAAGGTCTTTTTATGGTGCCAGAAAACTTTCCGCTCAGTTGTGGATGATAAAATCAGGCCTCTGTAACTAGAGATCTTGAATACCATGGTAGTTCTGAAGCATTATCAGTATTTAATCAACAGAATTTTGATTTGGTAGGTATAGTAAGTTTTGTGGCAGAATTTAAGTCCTTGTGGGCTGAAAAGATAGTGTAGTGAACAAGATATTTGCCTAGCTCACTGATGACCCAGGTTAGATTCCCCAACATTCCTAGATGGTTCTTTGAGCCCACTAGGAGTGATCTCTGTGTGCTGTGCCAGGGGTGAGCTCTAAATTTGGTCTCCCTTCAAAAACTTTAAGCACTTTCATTTTTAATCAATCTCAGTGATAATAATGACATTACTGGTCTAAGGACCACACTTTGAGCAACACTAGGCCAGAGTTAACATATTGACTCTAGGTGTACATTGAGCCAGAGGAAGAAGTTAATAGTTAATGCTCTAGAAGTAAAACAGGGAAATTCAGAGAAGCAGAAACCCACGAAGTAATGGAGGTGAAGCCTGAGCGGTGGCGCAATGGGAGAGTGATTGCCTTGCACGTGGATCACTGGGCGTCCCATATGGTCCCCCAAGCCAGGAGCGATTTCTGAGCACATAGCCAGGAGTAACTCATGAGCGTCACTGGGTGTGGCTCAAAAAACAAAACAAAACAAAAAAGGAGTAATGGAGGTGATGGAGCAAGAACCTGGGAATGTGGCCCTTTCGTGGCTCCAGTTTTAACATAGAGCAGAGGGCTGAGTCATTCCAGATGTACTGGAAGAGCCCATGAAACCCAAATTTCTTGATATGGACCCTGAGGAAGAAGAAAGATGAAAAATAGACCTGTTGGCTTCTTGCATTCCACCAGAACTCATTGGTTGAAGCCCACGACAGCTTAATCTTGTGCTGTGGAAAGGACTAGCCTCACCTTGGCTTATGTCTCTCCAACAACTGGTTGCACCTTGTAACTTCAGTATCTTCCCACCCTTATATGGGGTTAGTGCCCAAAAGCTCTCTTACACTTCTACCTCGTTTTAAAATCATGCCAGCGAGGCTCACAGCTTGAAGTATCATTGTGTTGTGATTTATGCAATGGCTAACTGTGTCACCTGATAACTTCTCCAAGTAGATTAGAGAGGGCAAAGCTAATATACTTGCATCAGTGCCAAAGCAAACTGCCCTTGGTGTTTAGGAGGTTATATTTTATGTCGCATGCTTCTGTCACCTCGAGTCACGGCTGATTGGACAGAGGGCAGCACCTGACCTGAAGCCATCACTCTGAAGGCTGGTCATGGCCTCTGCCTTGTCCTAATGCGAAAAGATGAGATGATCAAGCAGATTCCTTGGGGAACTGTGAAGATTAGATGCCCAGAGGCCAAGCAGCTGGCACTGGGTGCTGAAGCTGAAAGGACTTTAAGAGGTAAGGTCGAGATGACATCAACCCCTGAAGCAACTGAAGTGGTAAAAGAGAAAGGAAGTGATGAGTAAGAAGAAAACTGGCCAGGAAGTGCAGAAGAGATAAGAAAAGATTGCAGATAATGTGCTGTGGCCTGAGTTCACAGCTTGTGATGGCTCTGGATGAAGAAGCTATGAATACTTGCATGACTTTGAAAAGGCCATCTATGATTCCTGTCCAGTCCTCCTCTCATGCTGGTTCCTGTACTAATCCTCATGCCCCCCATTCTTCTCCAGTCTTATTTTCCCTTATTGTGGGCTCCATTCCCTTATTTTCTTTGCCTTTTGGGGTTTCTTCTGAAAGAATCTCAGAAAAACTCATGTATCAGTCCCCTGAAATTGTCACCATCTTACTTAGTAAGACTTTCCTCACTATGGCAATGTACTTCCTCTATCTCTTTCCCAGGGCTCTCATCAAAAGTAGCTCTTGTGAGCTATGTAAGACTTTAAACAGATTTATCAATTATGTTTCTTATGAATAGCCCTCTCCTTCAGAAGACAGACAAAATGTAAGCCTTTTTTAACCCACATGATATCTTCCATAATTAAAATTTCAATTAATTATTGTTTCATATTTTATTCCAGTCCATAGACCTTTTAGGTCCTTTATACACCCTAATATAATGTCACTTGTTCATAATATGTGTAAGAAAATCTGATGCTCTAACACTGTTTTTATGGGAAGGGGTGGTTTTGAGTACACCTGACAGTGCTCAAGTGTTTCTCCTGTGTTTGTGCTCAGGACACCATATGTGTTTCAGAGATTGAACTGAGGTCAGCCACATGCAAGGAAAGCACATTAACATAATATGACTTCTTCCACTGTTTGCTTTGCTTTGTTTTGAGGGCAGAATTTTACCTATTTAAGGCATATGCTCTACACTCGATCTACAACCCTAGCCCCAGCCCTGTCCTTATCACAACACATATGTTCTTTTCTTTTGACCTCTTGACAGTCCTATGTTAGTCTTAATCTTTTGGTAGTATTATTCTGGCAAGAAAAGTTCAACACTAATAGTTAAAGTAACCTGAAAAAGGTCCAACCGGGGAGGCTAAAAACAGAGAACTCAAGGAGCTGGTTTGAGCTCTATTACTGATCATCCAGGTTGACCTCCAACAGCAGATCCCCCAAGGAGGAAACCTTGAACATGAAGCCAGGTAAAGCATTGAGGGTCTTTAGGCAAGCTGAGGCTCAAACAACAAAAAATGAATAAACAATTATAGTTCAAACAAGGATTTTGGGATTTGAGCCCAGGTTCACAGCAACTGTGTCAGGTCCTCAGATGCCAGGATCTACAGCCACGGTCACTATTTAATCACACTAGGCTTCAATGGAAAAAGTGTGGCTTCACTTACTTGAGGAAAAGGGTTGTGAAATAGAATATTCTACTTACAGAGAGAAGAATCACAGGCAGAAATCAGATTAAAGCTTTCAAGTGCTCATCCAGGTGCCAACTGAAAGGAAGACACACATAGAGAAAGAAATGCCACAGATAACAAAGAGCCCTGAAACATAATCCTCTGCTTCAGTCCATGTCAGCTGCGGAACCCCACTGGTCAGCTTCCAAAAGTCCAACTCATCTCGGATTAGAACTATAGGACAGAGTAGTCCTGAACAGAGTAGATAACTGCAATATGTTTGCTTTCCTTTCTTACCAATAAGGATCAGAATATGAAATCCAAACTTGCACACCTTAACTTTTTTCTTGGAAACGAGCCTTGGGAGCAGCTGTGAGCTGAAAATCCCCTGGCAAAGCATCACATGCATGAAAACCTTTTGCCCTGAGCCCACTGTGGAAAGTGGATGAACATGAACTATTGTCAGAGACTCTTCCTTCATTTTCTCCAAGTGCCCATCACTGGCACAGGCAATGCCATCTGCCTGCTCAATCAAGTATCAGAATTCAGGTTCTGGGTTCCTGATATTAATCAGAACTCTGTACCCAATGGGTTGTTTAATCAAGTTTTTATGCTCTTATCACTCAGTTTTGTTCCTTGTAAAACTGAGATAATGATCATGTGAAGGGGAAAGGAGTCAACTTGCATTAGCTTGTGAATATATTTTGTAGAGCTCTTATCAAAGATAAAGAAGGTTTAATCTATGGTAACTATTTATTACTCATCTAAAAAGGATGTTTAAGAAGGTAATACAGTGGTTAGATTTGAATCCCAGCACCATGTGGTACCTTGAGCATCACTCGTGTAGCTCTGCAGACCTCTGAGCACTGCTGGTCACAAATAGCAATGCCTCCTCTGAAACTTGTACAGAACTGCTCATTGGTTGGCCAATAATAACTGGTGTGGCACACCCAGACCTCTTGAACACAGCTTAGAAACAAACTCCCTTTAAAAATAAAAGGGTATATTCAAGCTTATCCTGAGAAACTTAATCACTCAAACTTAGTTTATCTGAAAAATACAAGTGGCATCCACTATTTAATGGTGTAAGTAAAATAAAGTGAGTAAAATTTTATTACTTGTTACTTGAGAAACACTGATTTAATGTTCATTGATCTAAAATTTTTACATTTATTTGTTTATAGACAAGCCTTCAGTGAAATCCCTATTAATACTCATGTAAATCGCTCAGTGTCATATATGAATGTCAAGTACATTAAATGAGCTTTACTATTGTGTGATATGCACACACATACACCTGTCTGTGTTTATGTGTGTGTAATGTTAGGGGTTAAACTGAGGGCCTTATACCTGAAAGGCAAGAATTCTGTCACTAAGTCACATCACTAGTGAGTTTTTTGAGTCCTGAGAATGCCTTCTATAAAAATGATTGCAATTTATGCAAAAAAGCACCTTGAAATATCTATTGGTCACTAATTTTTTACATCACCTCTGGTTAATTGGTTGCTACCAAAACTTATTTATTAACATATTAACATAAACAAGCTAAGGATTTTGATAAATACTTTTCAAACAAAGAATTTTCAACAAAATTATGAAACAACAAAAACTGAACAAATCATACACAACTAGTAACAAAGATAGAAGGAAAAGATGAGTGTTTGCTAACAGGATGATACATCATTCCTCATAAGAGTTCTGTTTGTCCTCTGAATATACAGAAAAGAATTATCACAGTATTAGATTTGTAGACTTTGTTCATATCTATACAAGTCCCACAATGCCCATTGATCTGCATTTAGACAAGTTCTGAATTTAGACAAGGCCCAGCATCTGGGCGGAAATGGAGACTCATGAAACAGTAAATTATATTCCCCAATTGCATAACCTCTGTTCTTTGGGGCTCCAAATGGATACAATGAACAATTACATACTCATCAGATGCTCAAGATAACAGTAGATTACTAAAATTCAGGGCGATTAACTATTTTGCTGAGTAAGATTACACACAGAAATGTATAAAGAAAGAAAGAGAAAAGAACATGGTTTCTGCTGAATAATAAATACCATAGACTTCTAAACAACTGAAACTTTTACTAAATTTTAGCTCTCTCTGCAAGCCTTTCAAGGTCATTTGAACAAAAAACAAAATAATGTTAATTTTGATTTAATCATGCTTATAAAGCTCAATGTAAGAGCATTATAGCATGAATGAGGATACAGATACCAAGATGTGAAAGTCACCTTACCACACACCATAAAGAATAGGAGGGAAGAAAGGAGCATAAATGGGATGTTGCTTGTGGGAAACAATAGTGGTGCTTCTTCCCAATGCCAAATGTTCTGGACTCACAGTTAAATTAATTAGAAGATATAAAAATATATTTTAAAAAATTATTTCCTTGTGTATGTAATGCAGAGAGAGGAGATAAAAATTGGTTCAGAAATACAATTGTTATAAACTGAATTCAGTGTCCTGGCATCTTGTCTTCTCAGCACAGACTAAGTCACTTCACTGCTTGCATTATGTTTTCAGGTGTTTTTTTCTCTTCTTTCACCTGCACGCCATTATTATCAAGAACTCATTTCAAACTTTAGAAACAATATGGGTTTTGGTGTGCAAAGTGTCCCAACTCTGCACTGGTTATAAATGGCATTAAATGGAGCCAGAGATAGCATAAAGGTAGGTTGCCTTGCACACAGCCAACCCAGGACAGATGGTGGTTGTAACCTGGAATTCCATATGATCCCCTATGACTGCCAGGAGCAATTTCTGAGCACAGAGCCAGGTACAACTCCTGAGTGCCACCAGGAGTGACCCAAAAATACCCCCCCAAAAAAAGCAAAACCAAAAAGCAAACAAACCAAAAAAAAAAAAAAGGCATTAACTAATGTCCTCTCTGTTTGACCAAATTTCGGGCAGATTTATTTTTCATATAATATATTGAGATTTATTTTTCATACAGTATATTGAGAACTTTTCAAAGCAAATTTCTTATCTCTTTAAAATTTAAATTAATCTTATGGCCTATGAATAAGGTTACCTTATATGTACCTCTCTTTGATTCAATCTCTAACATCCCATATTGTCCCCCAACCACCATCAAGAATGATCTCTGAGAGCAGAGCCAGGGGAACTCTTGAGCATTGCCTGGTATAAACCAAAGACCAAAGAAAAAAGTATTTAAAAATAATACAATGAAAATATATATTAATCTTTTAATGTATTTTCAATTCAGCTTTTCTATTAAAAGGTCCAGGAGAGATCTCTTTGGTAGACTTCCTGTATCAGCAGGACAGTAGACAACTAACATTAACCAGAAACAGCCAACAAGGATGAATTACATTGAACAGCCTCAGTTACTGCCCTTCTGTGCTCTCTACCAACTCACCCCAGAGCTCAAAGACTGTCCTACCATTTGCTTCAGCTCTTTAGTAGAGCTTTCTTGAGTCCAGTTCAATGAATAAATTTCACTTTATCTATGCACAATTTTTCTCCATGCACATGGGATTTCTAATACATTATTTTGAGGTGTTTTGCCCTATTAGAAGATTCCATGATTAAGCAAAAATGATAATTAAACACCATGGCAATAATACATTTGATGCCAAAATTTCAAGAAACAGAATTATTTTAATATATGTTGAGAAAATAAACAATAGCCCAGCACCATACCCTAAACCCTTCAACAACAACAACAACAACAAAAGCCCAGCTTCAGAATTTACCTTCTAAAACTACTAAACCACCACTTTGTTTTGATTTATAAATTCTGGACTGTGCAGCCACGATCAGTCACACAAAAGCACATAATTTATAGCAGTTTTAGCCCAGTAGTATCTCAGGAAATTTGATGAGAAAGTTACATAGACGTCTACCAAGCTCGGTGAGCCCATAAAGTAGTACAGAAGCTCAACTTCTGTGAGCATCAACCATTACTCAGTAAATCCTTAGATTTTGACTTTTAATCACCATAGAGAAATATAACAATTATTTCAAATTGATCCTTATGGATCTACGTTTTTGATAATTAGCCTTTTTGTTGTAAAGATAATACAAAGTAAATTTGTTTGTGTCTATCAGGAGATAGGTTATGATGTTGGGTGAAAAACTGGAGGTACTATTGCAGGCCACACTGGTTATCATATTGGCATGGAACATCTAATGCTGAAAAAAGACTGTTTTAAGAACAACTTGGTAAATCATGCTGTTATAATAATTTTTTAATGGTGCCATTGAAGAGAAGTTGAGAAAACGTCAACTTCCCATAAAAATGACCAATTGAATGAAAATGTGTTATTCTGTTCTTCTTTATAACTAAAACCCAACTATAAATATATTTGTAATCATGGTACATAAATAAAGATATTAAAAGTCTGCAAAAAATCCAGAAAATTTGATATTTTTTCCTATATATATATAGTAACTGAAATACAGTGTCCAGAATGAAAATCCACATGGATAATCAAAATGTGACATATTGGCACTATGCCTCTCAAGCCAGTGTGCACAGAAGGCGGGGTTAGGCAGTTGAGTCTAATGAGACTAGACAATATACAAAAGAACAGCTGCTTGCTAGATAGCGAATTCTTAATCGATAACAGTGAAGACAGATAGTAGAGCCTGTTCATCCCTGCAACTTACAATTGTTCCCCCAAATTTATTGATCTTCAGAGTGATCCCACTGAACAAATATCAGTAACCAAGAACTGGAGCTCATATTTGGTGAAAAGACTGTTTACAGAACAGCTGCACCTAATGAGAGTTCAAATTCTGTTTCTTCTCTCCATTGAGTAACTCTACAGGGAGCCAATGACACTGCCACGGGGGAAAGCAAACTCACTTTCCTCAAATATCATGAAAAGGAGACGTTGTGGAAAGTCAAAAGGTAATTTTCATTTCAAAAGTAAGCAAATCTTTAAAATATCACTTCATAGGTTACTTTTACAGAGCAAATTAAAAAATGATAGCTTGACACGTTAGCCAAGACATTACATTAGAGGTAGGCATGTTATACAAAAAGTACAGTGCTTATCTTGCAAGTAGGTGGTCCTGAATTCTATCTAGGTACCCTCCAAAAGTTCTATAATTAAAAACAAAATCACTAGCAATGGTATAAACAAATGTCATCTTGCCTTTATGTAACATACTGAGTAAGACACATCAGCTTTGTACAATTGCTACCAAACTGCTCAGCCAGTATCTGTTCTGGAGGAAATAATGACCAGTTCAAATTGAGAAACATTCTGCAAAACAGCTAACTTAAACTCTTCTAAAATCTCCAGTACATAAAATATGCAACTGGTGGGCAGACCTTTCTAGACTAAATGCAACAGAGGCAACAAAGCACTTTTATTTGAATCCTGCTCTAAAGAACATCTCTGGGATCAGGGATATGGCTCTATGGTAAAGTGCATATCAATTCCCAGCCTGCAAGAGAGAAAAGAAAGAAGAAAGAAAGAGGTGTGGGCAGGGAAAATAGGAAAGAGGAAAGGAGTGAAGACAAGGCCACTGATAAGGGGGGGAATTTTAATATTGACTAGGCACAAGATGGTGTGTTACTGATAAAAGTTTGAGAGTGATAAATATGAAGTAAAAATTCTTTGTGCCTGCTTTCCTCTTATTATCAAACATTTCAGCAAAAAATTATACATATGCAAATTCTACATTATAATCTTAAGTAAGATTCTATTTAAAAATTAGCAAGAACTTCAAAGAAGCTGCTTAGAAGCCAGCTGTATGATTTACTAAAGTAAGTTAGACTAATATTTGAGAATTTAAGAAATAAACTATTTTCGGAAAAAAGAAATAAGATTGTTTTATTTTCCAAAGTTAAAAAAATTCTCTAATATATGGCTAATATGTAGAAAAGTTAAAAATTATGAGTTGAATAGTCCAATAACAAGTAAACTCAACATTATCTAAATGGACATAATTTAGAGGGCTGACATTACCCTGAGGAAGCTAATTGCTATTAAGATATAGAATTCTCACATTAGTTGATAAAAAGAATAGCATACAAACAAAAATTCGTTAATGATATGGCAGTTATTTTCAGTGGCACAGTAATGAATTCTAATGATAATGACAAACTAAATAAGTAAAAGCCAACAATACATTATTTAATAAAAATCATCATAGTCAATATATACACTTTGAATATGTGCCAAAAATCAGAATTAGAAAGTAAATAAAAAGTAATAATCCACTTAATCTTGTATGCAGTAATATATCCAAAATAATACCAATTAGATAAAAATTCATATAGGTGGAAAACCAAACTTGGAAGTGTGTTTTATAAATTCCTTACATGAACAGATAGTTAGTCAAGAAAGAGTGCTCATTGGACAGTCTATACCCAGAAACCTAGAGGATGTTTTGGAACTAACCAACCCTGTGGGGAGTCATTGTAGTGGAGCAGTGAAGGGGAGTCCAGTAGGAAAAGGGAGAACACAACAGCTTGTCAGAGAAATGCCATGTAGAAAGTCCCCAAATAAATGTAGTTATGACATAGTCACCAACTGAGAGAAATCTATTGTAGAGAAAGCAGGAAGAGAATGCCCAAGGAAATACAGAAAGACCAGATAAAGTCATCATGAACTGAAGAAATTTAATGGGCTCTATTTTTAATAGGATTTGCTGTTGCAATAAGAAAAATAGGTAGGTCTGTTCCTAACATGAAATGGGGAAGTTCTGTTCTACTCATTGCTGATTATGCCCAACTTAAATTTTGTGTTGTTGGGGCCGGTGAGGTGGCGCTAGAGGTAAGGTGTCTGCCTTGCAAGCGCTAGCCAAGGAAGGACCGCGGTTCAATCCCCCAGCGTCCCATATGGTCCTCCCAAGCCAGGGGCAATTTCTGAACGCTTAGCCAGGAGTAACCCCTGAGCATCAAACGGGTGTGGCCCCAAAAACAATAAAAAAAAATTTTTGTGTTGTTTTACTAAACTGAGATCAACCTATACATTGCTGCCAATTGAAATCCTAAGAACATACTGAAAGAATTACAAGAATTTGCATTAAAGAGAGGAAAATTCCAGCAGGAATTTTCAAATTCCTGTTATTTTCAAATAGCTGAAGAATACCATGTGAAGTGGGAATAATAGATGATATCTATTTACCAAGGGTTAATGAATAAGGACCTTAACAATGTATATTTAGCTCAATCTTTACAATACTTTATTAATAGTCTCTGGCTGAAGATAGAAAAGCTGTCTGAGAAAATGTTGAATCTTCCAGGATGACTGATAAATAGGCAAGAACTTTGTAGAGAGAATTCAAATCCTCAAACTAAATAATTAATAGGATTTTTTTCCAATCATAAGATTCCATAATTCTATGATAGTGCCACTTTCATTGCATCAGCAACACACTTAAAGAGCTACTCAATATATTCTGGAAGAATTTGAATGGAGCCAAACTAATGACTCCATAAAAATAAAGCTTATAACCAACATCTGTACCATAAAGACTGAATCTTAGAGTAATCTAAAAAAGTAAAACTTCAAACTATAAAATAAAAGAAGACTTTGTTTTGAGATAAACCAGTTTAGTCTTTTAGACTACAAAATCAGAGGACAAGAGAGATAATAAAGAAGTTAAGGTATATTGTTTGTATGTTCAATCTCCAGCACCGCAAGGTCCATCAGCCATCACCAAGTACATCCCCTGGATGTCCTGAAGCACCAGTAAGGTGTGACTTGAATACCACCAGGATGGCTCAAATTATTCCTGGCACTACAGGATCCAAACAGCACCACATCCTTTGGCCTTCAAATAGAAATCTTTCCCACTTGGTCAAACATCAGAGGAAAGGGAATACAGGATCCTGAGCACTGGTTAGGAGGCTCCATCCAAGAAAATGAACAATTAACATTTTAGTACAATTTGGACACTGGGAGGTAGTGGCTCAGATAAGAAAGAACACATAATTTGCATAGGAAAAGCTACCTGGCATCATCTGGCTCTCCAAGCAACATCAGGAGTGGTCCTGGGCACCAATGTTTCCACTAACATTGTTGGGTTGATTCACATAGTTTTTTAAAAAATTGGTGCAGACCTGAGTATCTTTGTATAGATTTCTCAGACTATCTATGTCTTGATGCTTTATGAGGTAGATAAATGATAGACAGACAGATGAAAGGATGTATAGATGGATGAATGGATGGATGGATGGATGGATAGGTAGGTAAATGGATGCATGAAGGGATGGATAGATAGATGATAGATAGATAGATAGATAGATAGATAGATAGATAGATAGATAGATAGATAGATAGATAGATAGATAGATAGATAGATAGATAGATGATAGATAGAGCTTTGTAGAAGTGTGTGATCTGTGATCAATTGTAGGTAGGGGAAAGAGGTTTTGGAATCAAGCTCATTTGGTCAATCTCTTCTCTCAACAGACGTGGAAGACAAGTCTTTGTTTTTAATATAAAAAAAATCTTGGTCAGCAATATCAGATGGAGCTTTAGTGTAAGGAATTATATGTCTCTAAAATTATGTGAGGAACCAAAGCAATAACATCATGGGTAGAGTGCTTACTTTGCATATGACCAACTTGGGTTCAATCCACAATGTCCCATATGGTTCATACCACAAGAGTAAAATCTGAATGCAGAGTCAGGAATAAGCCCTAATAACTATGAGTATGGCCCAAAAATTTTTTTAAAAGGATCAAAAATAAAAATATTAATGTAAAGAGAAGAAAACTGGGCAAAGTGATTACTTCCATTGTAGTTTATGGGGCAAGAAGGCAGAAGATTCACATCATCAAAGTACTAAAAGAGAAATACTGTCAAACAAAACTTTTCCAGAAAACTTTTCCAGAAAAGTTTTGCCTTTTAAAGTGATTTGAAATAATGGTATCCTAAGAATCAAATAAAATTAATATGGGCTCAAATTCACCCTCCAAAATTTTCTGAAGAATTCCACTGATTTATAAGAAAATAATACCAGATGGTAGCTTATATCCACATGAAGCAACAAAAAGCACTGGGAATGAGAAGTATTTGGTAATTCTACAAGGACCAATAATAGGAGGAACCTTGTATTTGCATAGTTAGATTGAAACCCAGAACACTGGAGAATTCAAGTCCCCTATACAAACTCAAACCAGTGAGAAATTAAAATAAATAAATAAATAAAAATAAAAAAAATCCCAGAAGACAGCAGGATATTGATAACTCATACATCTATCCCAACTCACCTATCTTTTGTGAAAGACTGTACCAGGAATTAGAGTTGAAAATAGCAGCTCTCTGTAATTGCCACAGAAGAACAGTGATGTTCTTGTAAACTGGGGTTTGCTCAACAAAATCTCCCTCTTCCTTATATCCATTCTCTTTGATCCCCATAGTTCACTTCTCTCCCTCCTCCCCATTTTGACTTTCCTGGAGTGGTGACTCCCTCCCAGTGAAATCTGATTTTGAGGAGTCAAAGCGAAGAGAGCAAGTCCCAAAGGTAGTTCTGCAATCCCAATAACCAAAATGAGATTTGGGAGCTTAACTTTCTGAATATCAAAAGTCGCTGATGTCTGGCACTACCTGTGGCAATAGTAGTAGTTAGCAGAACTAGAGTTACTCTGTACTTTTATTCTGAAACACATTTTTCCCAGTTAACAATGCATATAAAAGAATATAAAAGATTTTCTAATTTAATTTCTAGCATTTTTTCACTTATGAGTGAATCTATTTCAAAATATTCAGACTTTCTATCTTAGACTCTTCAAAAATATTTATTGCATCCCAATTGTGTATCAGATACTATATCTTCCCAAGTCAATAAAAGAAAAAAACAATTTTATGGAAAGCAAATCATTCTCATGCTTGAGGAGCAGAGTTTAAACACACCAGGACATTCCACTAGGATGATTGGCACCTGATCATAATTCCCAGTTCTCAGTGCCACAATCATTTTAATTTATCCTATGATTAACTGAAATGAGGTGCAAGTGGAAAAGGAAGTACTACAAAAGGGCTGGGACACTTAAATAATTTGGTTATAGACTCACAAAAACTAGGAAGTTTGTTGTCTGCTTTTAGGATTGTAATATCTTGCCAAAAAAAATAAAAATGAAAGAAAAGAAAACAGGCTTAGTGTCCAGAAAATGCAGATAACAGAATTTAAAAATAATAATACCATGCATAAAAAGATTTATCATCAATACATGCCACATGCACACAATGGAATTAGTTGATTCTGGGCTTGTAAGACTTAGAGAGAGGTTAGACTGCATGACAAGAATATTCCTGATTCAAAGTCAATTCCTGAAACCACATGGTCCATATTGTTAGGTGCTTTTTCAGGAAGCCTCAAGCATGGCCAGATGTAGTTTGGAGGCTCCAGTACCACTGTGATGATCCAGGGTATGTTCTGCATCTCAGGGTCTAAGTAGCCTTTTCATTGAACCTACCCATTGGCCGCCAACCACTGGTCCAGCCCTTAGTCCTCCTGAGAACTGCTTGGAAACCCCCAACACTATCACTATAAATAAAATCATCAAAGGAGCTAATCTGATACCAGGTAGTATCTTAGTCCGATGATAGAGCAGGATTTAATGGATCTAATCTCCAGCTCAGATTCCCATTGGTAGCACATGATCCTGACACATTCAAGCAGAAGAGAGATAACAAATAAGCTTTTAACTAAGATGTAAAGCCTTGAACACATATGTACTGAAAGTTCAGCAGGAATTATTAGGACCATAGTTAACCTATAACAATTCATCTCAGATCATTGAAACTCCTCGGCCCTCTGTGAACCTGAAGGCCTCTAAGGATATTCTCATCTAATGAGGCACAATCCATTTGCTACAAATGATGGCTCCAGTTTTTACTGTACCAGGACTTTTCTCTTTCTTCTAAATCATTCAGTCTTAACTACACAAAACTGACTGCTACATTTGTGGATGGAATCCTGTTATAAATACACCCACTGAATTATAAGCATAGACTTAAAGGAGAAAACAGCTTGAACCCAGAGTAACAGAAAACAGATACAAAAATTTTGTTAGGAGGATATTTGTACAGATTTAAGAGCTAGACTTATATGAGCCCCAAAGTTATTTTCTAAATGGTTCGACAGTTCATAACAAGTGTTCTAAAAATGAAGTAACTGTTTTTTTATCTCAAAGTCATAACTTTCCAATATACTTCTACCTTCCATTATTTGTGTATTTAATATAGACTCTCAATAAATATTTGCTGACTGGTAAATAAATGAAGAAGTGTTTGTAGTTTTGATTAGAGGGATTATGGTCGTTCAATTTTTAGGGCAATTAAAAAAATAACAACTTTGCTTTGAATTATCTTCAGACTTTATTACTAGAAGGATGGAAATGAAATTCAAACCTGGTGTGAGAGGAGTTTGAATTGAAGGACTGAATCAGTAGGAGGTGGTGATAATACTAAAGGTCCCCATGCTAACATTTCAAAAATAATAATATCAAACATAACAAGGATTTTCCAGTACACACCATATGCACACAATGGAAGTAGCTGATTCTGGACCTAGCAGACCAGAGTGTTAAAATGCATGCCAAGCATGTTCTTGATCCATAGCCAATTCCTGAATCACACTGTCCCCCTGAACATTGTTGCCCATGTATGACGAAAGTGCACAGAAGCAGAAATTAATGTGTAAACTCTCCATGGCACCTCACATTGGCCTCTTAGTACAATTCATATCCATCACTCCATTATGGTTTCCAAAAAAGCATAAGACAACTTGTTCTCAAACCTATCAGGCTTCACATTTTCCTTCTTTTTACTATCTTATCTCCTCAAACTCTTAGGTGACTTATCTAAAAGTGAATAACAATCTTCTCTGCCTTCTTGATTTCTCCTTAAGATCTTTGCTCAGCACAAATCATTTCCTCTGTCCATATACATAACATTTATTGTTATTGTTATTGATGTAGGTTAGGTAACCTATTTACAATAGTATTTGGAGGGGGTTTGGGGGGGAAGGACACACCCAGTGACGCTCAGGGGTTACTCCTTGCTATGTGCTCAGAAATCGCTCCTGGCTTGGGGGACCATATGGGATGCCGGGGGATAGAACCGCGGTCAGTCCTAGCTAGCGCCAGACAACTTACCGTTCCATGCCACCGCTCCAGCCCCTACAATAGTATTATTAATGGAATTTTCTTTTTGTATGTCTTACATGTATTATTTTCCCAGAACATGAGTTTTGACTTAACCCTATAATAGCTACTCTGTACTAAGTAAGTTTTCATGTGATTCCACAATCAATAGCACCATTGTCAAGCTAAATGGCCTTTCTTTTTTAAATTTAATTTATTGAAAGCATTGTCATATTCAATGTCCTTCATAGTTGAATTTCAGATATATAGTGAATCAGGGCCATTTCTACCACCAGTATTGACCTCCCTCCACCAAGAAACAATGCCACATGTTACTACTGGTGTATATGGGGGTAAAAATAACAAGCTAAACAATGCTTATAATCTGGTTCTAACATGAACTCAGAACCCAAGAGAAACTTATCTATTAGACTTTCCTATTAAACAAATTCAAAAAATGGAATGGGAAAACTACACCTACATAAGGAAATACACAATAAGAATTATACCTATTAAGAAAATACTTCTAAAAAATATACTGAGGAAATATGCATTTCTCCTTTTAAGTCTTTTGAAATAGTCGGAGGGGGGAATAAAATCCAGAGCATAGCTTCAGCTTCTGATATGGTCTTGTATGGTATGAAAAATGACTCCAAACAGTCACAAATCAGGAAATGTTCTCAAGCTGAGGGTCTCTCAAAAGCTGAATCTGGTGGTGAGCAACACAGTGAAGGGAGGTGGGAGGAAAGAGGTCACTAAGAGCACATCAGCAGCAGCAGTGATGGCAGCTTCTTCCAGGGCAGAGACAAGGCAGGCTGAAAAGCTATCTTTTCACTTTGGGAGATGATTGGCAGCAGACTGGGGGGTGGAGTATGTTCCGGTTTTTGAGGAGTTCAGAACTGAGGGTAAAAAGGGTTAAATAGGGAAAAATAGCATATCAGGGGTGAGAGAGCGAAAGGATAGAAAAGGTTGGGTAAAGTGGTAAGCAAGGGAGGGGGAAAAGGAAGGATTGTATATAACAGGGGAAAGGACTATACACAACATAGACAGACATTATGTACATTATAGACAGAAGTTATATAGACATAGAGTTGGTCAACTCATACACTCATACACTCATACATCCATAGGTTGCAGTTTAAAAATTGACCCAGGTGGAATAGGTCATAACTCTTAAAAAATATATGAAGGCAACAAGTCAGATGGAAAAGGTTTTCCATTTCCTAGGCAAATCATCATTGGTGATGGCAATCTTTATTGAAGAAAGGCTTTCTGAGTAAGATTGTGTATAGGGCATTCTTAAAACAATCATAATTTTCAAGTCGAGAATAAAGAGCAATATGGTAGTTATCACTGTAATAGTAGTCTACACCATGGAGTATTATCTAAAAAATTGAGCATCCAGGTTCCTACCTAAAAGCAAATTACCTAAAAGCAAAGTAATAAAAGCAAACATGGACATTATGATATAATAGTAAACTAGCTTGAATTAAAAATAAATTAAAATAACATAAGATTTCCTCATTTTAATGTGCCTATGCAAAAAGAAACAATGCCACATGATACTGATGCATATGGGGGTAAAAATAACAAGCTAGCAATGCCTATAATCTGGTTGTAACATGAACTCAGAACCCAAGAGAAACTTATCTACTAGAATTTCCTATTAAACAAATCCAAAAATGGAGTGGGAAAACTACATCTATATAAGAAAATACATAATAAGAAGAGTTATTATAGACATATTAAAATTAAAACATTAAAAAGGTCTTATAGTAAGCACTATACTGGGAGTCCATAGCTTCCAAACACAATCTGCACCTTTTTCTGTGAATAAAAGCATTAGAACATTATTATAATCATTATTTCTCTATAGAAAGGTAATAAGTTCATTGCTTCCAGACCAATGTTACAACATGGTAAATGTGACCATTCCAAGATAAATATATCCATCTGAGCAATAATTAAGAACAGATTATAAAACCTCATATTAACAATATAATAAACTTTAATTGTTGGAAAATACCTGCTGATTAGTGATAACACATTTTGCCTGTAACACCTCTAGTCAGCTAACGATCTACAAAGGTTTTTGTTCCATGGATTACCAGGAAAGATACAAGTTTCTAGTTCTCCAGGGTCAATATATTAGTCAAACTCAAAGTGAGGGAAAATGTGTGCTAACATTGTGATTTGGTGTAAAAAAAAAAAATCCCTAAATCTGGCTTTGAAACTTAACACTGCAGCTTTATTATTATTATTGTTCCTTTTTATTATTTTTAATAATATATTTAAGCACCATGATTACAAACATGATTGTAGTTGGGTTTCAGTCATAAAAAGAACACCCCCCTTTACCAGTGCAACTTTCTCACCACCAATATCCCCTTCTCACTCCTCCCCAACCCCTGTCTGTATTCGACAGGCATTCTACTTCTCTCACTCATTAACTTTGTCGTGATAGTTGTTAGTGTAGTTATTTCTCTAACTGCAATCACCACTCTTTGTTTTTTGTTTGTTTGCTTGTTTGTTTTTTATTTTTAACTAATTTCTTTATTTAAACACCTTGGTTACCAACATGACTGTGGTTGGGTTTCAGTCATATAAGATGACACCCCCCCATCACCAGTGTAACATTCCCATCACCAATGTCCTAAATATACCTCCTCCCCTCCCTGCCCCCACCTGTACTTTAGACAAGCTTTCTATTTCCCTCAGATATTTTCATTGTTAAGATAGTTCTCAATGTAGTTATTTCTCTAACTAAACTCATCACTCTTTGTGGTGAGGTCCTTGATGTGGGCTGTAACATCCAGCCCTCCTCTCTTTTTGTCTCTGAAAATTGTTGAGAAATATCTTTCATTTTTTAAAAACCCATAGATGAGTGAGACCATTCTGCATCTTTCTCTCTCTCTCTGACTTATTTCACTCAGCATAATAGAGTCCATGTACATCCATGTATAGGAAAATGTCATGACTTCATCTCTCCTGACAGCTGCATAATATTCCATTGTGTATATATTCCACAGTTTCTTTAGCCATTCATCTCTTGAAAGGCTCTTGGTTGTTTCCAGAGTCTTGCTATGGTAAATAGTGCTAAAATAAATATAGGAATCACCACTCTTTGTGCTGAGCTTTATATCATGAGCTAATCCTTCCTGCCCTAACTTTATTGTCTCTGGGAATTATTACAATGTTTTTTAGATGAGTGAAACTATTCTGTCTATCTCTCTCCCTTTAACTTATGTCACTCAGCATACTATATTCCATGTATATCTATGTATAGGAAAATTTCATGACTTCACCTCTCCTGACAACTGCATAATATTCCATTGTGTATATGTACCACAGTTTCTTTAGCCATTCATCTGTTGAAGGGTATCTTGGTTGTTTCCAGATTCTGGCTATCCTAAATAGCACTGCAATGAATATAGGTATGAGAAAGACGTTTTTATATTATGTTTTTGTGTTCCTAAGTTATAACTCTAGGAGTGGTATAAGTGGATCATATGGGAGTGCAATGTCCTTTTTTTTTTTTTGTTTTTGGTTTTTGGGCCACACCTGGAGGTGCTCAAGGGTTACTCCTGGCTGTCTGCTCAGAAATAGCTCCTGGCAGGCACGGGGACCATATGGGACACCGGGATTCAAACCAACCACCTTTGGTCCTGGATCGGCTGCTTGCAAGGCAAACACCGCTGTGCTATCTCTCTGGGCCCCAATTTCCATTTTTTTAAGGAATCTCCATATTGTTTTCTATAAAGGCTGAGGCTGGACTAGATGCCATTCCCATCAGCAGTGAATGAGAAATTTTTTTCTCTCCACAATCCCACCAGAAAATATTGTTCTTGTTCTTTGTGATGTGTGCCAGTCTCTGTAGTAAGAGATGGTACCTCATTGTTGTTTTGATTTGCATCATCCTGATGATTAGTAATGTGGAGAATTTTCCATGTTTCTTTTGGCCATTTGTATTTCTTCTTTGAGTGTCTGTTCATTTCTTCTCCCCATTTTTGATGGGGTTGGGTGTTTTTTCTTGTTAAGTTCTGTCAGTCAAACACTCCTGAAATTCATTTGGAAAAAATACCCACATGTAGCTTGAGCAACCCTTGGGAAAAAGAATATGGGAGGCATCTCTTTCCTCAAATTTAAATTGTATTAGAAAGTAATAGTCATTAAAACAGCATGTTATTTAAAAAAACAGACTCTCAAATAGGTGGAATAAATTTGAGTCTTCCAAGAATGTTCCCTAGACATACAATCAAGTAATCTTTGATAAAGGGGCAAGAAATCCAAAATGGAGCAAGAAAATTCTCTTCAATAATTGGTGTTAAAACAATTGGTCAGCCACATACAAAAATAGCAAATTCAGACCTCCATCTAACACCATGCACAAATATCAAATCCAAATGGATTAAAGACCTTGATAGCAGGCCTAAAACTGTAAGGTACATATAGAACAATGTGTAGGTAAAACACTCTATGACATTGAAATTAAAGGCATCTTCAAGGATGAAAAATCACTCTTCAAACAAGTGGAAGGGGAGATAAACAAATGTGACTATATTAAACTGAGAAGCATCTGCACTTCAAAGGAAATAGTGACTAGGTTACAAAAGTCACCCATAAAATTGGAGAAAGTATTCACCCAATACCCATCAGATAAGGGGTTAATATCGATGAAACACAAGGTACTGACAGAACTTAACAAACTCTGCAGTTTTTGAGCCATGTAATTAATTTTGGTGAAGTTAGTTCATTCTTTTAGCCTTGGTTTCCTAGCCATAAAATGGAAATAACAGTAATAACTACATAAGTATTTGTGTGACTACCAAATAAATTCAAAGTAAAGAGTTTTCAGAACAGAATTTGGCATTTAGAAAATAAAGAGAACTGAGTCTATTCAACAAATATTTATGAAGTGAGCACTACAGAACAGGCACTGTGTTTAGAAAAGAAAATAGAAGCATGTACAAGAAACAGTGTCTGTTCTCTAAAACCTGGTATTCTAATAGCTCCACAAGAAATCATTCTTCTTATTAAAATGATATTTAACAGATTGTAGCATGGGGCCATTTCCAAGTAAGTAGGAGGCCAGCTCAAATTCTAAGACATTTTCTGACCATTAAAGAAAGCTGAGGAGGGGCCGGCGCAGTGGCGCTAGAGGTAAGGTGTCTGCCTTGCCAGCGCTAGCCTAGGACGGACCGCGGTTCGATCCCCCCAGCGTCCCATATGGTCCCCCAAGCCAGGAGCAACTTCTGAGCACATAGCCAGGAGTAACCCTTGAGCGTCATCAGGTGTGGACCAAAAACCAAAAAAAAAAAAAAAAGCTGAGGGGTCAAAGTGGTGGAACAGAGTGGTAAGGTATCTGCCTTGCTAGTGCAAGCCAAAGATGGACTTCAGTTCAATTCCCAGGCATCCCATATAAACTCCCAAGCCAGGAGCTATTTCTGAGTATATAGCCAGGAGTATCCACTGAGTGTCACCGGGTGCGGTCCCCCCCCTTCAAAAAAATTAATAAATTTAAAAAGCTGCTATGTCATGTGATGATATCAAGGCTGTGGTGATTCAGTTGGTTTGACCAAGTCCAGGGACCTTTGACTCTGGTCTGTAATCTTGGTGGATAATACAGAGCTCTGTGTGTTCGCTGTAAGGGCAGACCAATAAGATAATCTTTCTACTTCTGAATGAACTGTCTTTACTAGAGGCTGTTCTTCCAGTTATCAGGAAGAAACTGATAACTGGAGTGAGACAGTAGGGACATGGTATATTCGGGAATTGGGTTGGGGGCTCCTAAAGGACTTGGCTTGTATTGTGACCACTGAGAGATGAACACAGATCTTTAAAAATTTTTTCAAAAAAAAGCTGAAATATTTTACATGAAATCTTCAGTGAAATCTGAAGCTATTATTTGGGGATATCAATGAGCCACATAATTTTATATTTAGGCCAAAATGTATTTTATTTGAGTTGCCTGGAGAATTTTTAAAATTCCAACTTCCTGTGATATGTAGGAACCAAGCTTCAACTGCTAATTTTTTACAATGTTTCCAAACTCTCATTGGACTTAAACATGTAAGATACAAAACATGATTGTAATGTCAACTCAAAAACAGTAGAGGTATTTTTCAAACAAAGATTAAGTTACACATCAACCAGTACCAATGAGGACATACCAAGCTTCAGATATTGACCTCTCATTAACACAGCTATAGAAAGTAGAATGCTAAGTTAAATTTGAGATGATGACATTAGTGAAACCTCTAAACACAAGCACTTTTCTCCTTGAAATAAAAAATCATAATTATAAAAATGAAAATGGCTACAATCCACTTATTGTCAGGGATTGGTTTACAAATGAGTCCATAATAGGAAAATAATATCACTACAGCAACTGAAGTTATGATTAGGTAGAATTAAATAGACCATCCTCTGAAATTTTCGAAGAATTCGTAAGAAACCTTGATAGTTTCCACATCTTTCAAATATAACATGATATTTCAAAATGTTTAAATATAATAATTTCCAAATTAACTAAATTAGTTATAAATGCTACCTTCTGAGAATTAGGTGAAGGGAACACAAAATTTGGTTCCTTAATTCCTTGTCTGCAAATGAGGATAATTTTGTCATAATAAATACTAAAATAAATCAAAGAATTATCTTATCAAAGGATAAGAATTCTGGAGGGGTGCTCTAGTTAGGATGCCAGTTTTTTCTTAGCTCAAGAATTCCTCTGATGACTTAGTAAAAATAGAAAGATATACCTACATTTCCAAAATAATATTTTGGGTATAAAAATATTTAAAAAGACTATCCAGAAAAAAAATTAAGAAGATTTAAAAGAAGTCTTTAAGAAGATGAAATGAGAAGACAGGCCTCTTTCTCCCACCTGACCCTTAGAGAACTGCAGAAGCAGTTTAACCATCCACCTCTATTATCACCATGACAGAATAAAGTTAAAAGGTTCTTAAGAAAACTTTATATATGTCCTCTAGATTAGAGACATGTTTGAACATATTGGCACATGGATCACCTTGATCAAAAACAACCCATTACAACAGAATAGGAAGAGAGAGAACATTAGTGAGTTGGTGAGAATTCCCATTGTAGAGTAAGACAAAAAGGATCTGGATTCCTTTGAGGCATTTAAGTACTTGGAGGGTGATGAAATTTAGAAGTATCATTTGAATATACCTCATTGAAGATACCCTTTAATAGAACAGTTTAGATAGAACATATTGCAGAACATGGAAAACAAGAGCATATGGTGAATAGTCAACCAGGGACTATAAAGCAAGGATTTTGCAAGTGTGTGATGCCACGGTGTTCAGAAGGACTTACTTCTATGTTTCCCAACAAATTATTTTACCTTTGAGGCACAAGGCAGCCTACAAATGAAGCATACATCCCACCCAGAATAAAGTAGAACTACCTCAAAAATGTTTGTCTTTTTGTTTCTCTTATTCTCCCACACTTCCATAGATCTTAAAGGCAAGAAGAATGAGGAGGAATAAAATATAATGGAATATTATATCTCAATTTCATGAGACCAACAACTTTTTACTTGGATTTTATTTTGAGAATTTAAAGTCAAAATTACAGGAAAGTAACATCTTTATTGCAGAATAGAAGAAAAGAAACTTGAAATTTGCATAATCTAGAATTAAAATGTAGAACAGCTCAGATATAGGTTGGAAGGTGAATGTCCATTTCTCTTTATTTAAAACCTTGGGTTTGATCCATAAAAAAGACCTATCAGTTAATTGAGATCCTTTGTAGTGAGCCCAAACTACATAAGAGATAGTCTGCCTCCCTGTGAAGAATACAGTAGTTTAACCTATCTGAAAAAGTTGAGGGTTGAAGGGAGCTATGCTACCTAGTGGGAGAGCTGTAGCATAGTTCTGTTCCTATGTAAGCCTTCTCTGTATGAATGGGAATGAACCAAGGTAGAGGCACTTGCTAGAACAGCATTTCTGAAAAGTATCTGGGCTAGTGACTAAATATAAAATTTCTTCCCAAAATAGAAACTGTTGTGTTAACATCAATGACAAATGTAAAGAGGAAAAACATATAGCTGAACATAAAGAAATGAATACGCAGAGTTATGTAACAAGGAAAATTCAATATTGCTTTGGTGTCTCATGAGGTTTGGAGCAAAAGAATGATATTGTCTTAGCACATTATAAAAAATACATGAATGGAGGGAAGAGAGTGTTTTCCCAGTGCACCCCTGCTCTGCAAATCTGAACAGGTCTACTATCAGCCTGCAAAGCTGAGTGGGGACATGTTGGTTTTACAACACAAGGATGAACTAGACAAATTATTGATGACAGATTGAAATTCTGGTAATGTTTCAATATTTTGTACTAAAAGAAAAGGTGAAACCACTTTGCCATTTTCTGGATGAACCTGGAGAGTATTATGTTGAATGAAGTTAGTCAGGAGAGAAACATATGCACACACACACACACACACACACACACACACACACACACACAGAATGGTTTCTTTTCTGTATAAAAAGTCAGTAAAGATAGGAGAGGAATAACAAATACCCAAGTGCAACAAAAATTAGAAATGGTATTTATTGGAAAGCTTGAATTTGGGGAGAAATGATAGAAAGAGGAGACATGGAATAATGGTGGATAGAAGTGGACACTTTACATAAAACCTTGCCACTGAGGGGAAAAGGCATTGGGGAGGGTGAGAGGTAAAATGGTGAGAAACGTGCACTGATCAAGGTTGTATCTTGCATGGCTGTTACTCAATCATGAACAACTTTATCTTTAAAAATTATCAGCTGTGTAACCTGTGGATGGATCAATTGCATGAGCATGTATGTTCGCCATACCAATGGCTGTCTAATGTTCACCTGTAATAGATATAATATCAATGTCATGGAACAGTCAACCCATACAGTGCTCATTACCATGTCACTTGGTTATTTAGTATAGAAGACTATGATTTTTCTGAAGAATGCTTCACACTCAAACTATGAAGCCTTTCTTCAATCTAGTTCACCCTCATCAAACATGATCAGCCTAAAAGGGGTGGGGGGGACCTACAGTAGACTTCCCAGCTTCACTTTCTTTTTTTTTCTTCCTTTATCCCTTCCCCTTAAGTGTTCTGCCCCCATATCACCTAAGAAAGCTTTTCAACTATAATCCACAAAGCTATCCTCCAGCGGCCGATGTTCGCTCATGAAAGTATGTGTATGCCATACCAATGTCAGTCTAATATCCTAATATACTATTATGTATAATATATATACATATATATGTATATATACTATAATATACTATTATGTAGCTTAGTGTTCTCCCGTCTATTATAGATAATCCTTCCTCCGTCCTTTCTATTTTTTGGCTCACCTCCTTATAAACCATTTTTAAGCCCTTCATATGTTATTTATCCTCATTTAAACATTTTTTACTCTTAGTTCTTAACTCCTCATGAAGCAGAACATTCTCCCCAATCCAGCCAGATGCCAACCAGTGCCCAAAGTTTAAAGATAGTTTCTCAGCCTGAGAAGAAACCAACAGTCTGCTACCATTAAATTGCTCTTGGTGGGCCCCTCTTTCTTTACCTTCTTTCACAGTGGACTATTGCTTGCTACCAGAATTGGTTCCTGTGAAATCCCACGCTTGAGGACACTTCCTGAAATGGGACTGTTGGAACCCATTTTCCCTAGACTCCACAAAACCAAATCACAGGTTGAAGCTACACCCCGAATCTTACCCCTTACCCACCTATTTCAAAAGATTCAAAGAGGACATATAAATTTTCTTTAAATATCTCTTTATGATATACTCCTTTAATAGGCATAATAGCTATCTAATATCTCTTTATGTAGTGGCAACTTTCCCTACCCTTTGGATCCATTCACTATGAAATATTTGTAGACAAGCCTCTGTTCAGAGTTCATGTAAGCAAAAGGTCCTGGGGATTGTTGGTCTTGACAGTCGCCTTCCACATGCACTAGTAATACCTTCTGAAGTTGTCTCTTTTTGCATAGGCCCATTAAAATGGGGAAAACTAACAGTCAAACAAGTTCTTATCTAATAGAGATAGAAACAAAAAAAATTATACTGCAGTGCGACCTTAGAGTGTAAACTCTAAACACTTGGCATAGTGACTTGCCCTAGACTCCAGTTGATTGAACAATGACCATTCATCCCTAAACCATGGATACCACCTACGGAAACAAACATGGTTTCCTATATCACCACCAGGGACAAATTCTACCAAGGAAGGTCCCACCACCGCCATGGCACTGACAAACTCCAAAAACAGTTTTTATGTCACCCTGATAACCGAGTAACAACAACAGTCTGCTTTTAGGGCAGAATTCTCTGCAATGCTAACTGATGGTGAAATGGAATCAGAAGACAATACACAATACCCAGACTTCGACATAGCTCCTATACATAAACCAGGATCTGTAACTACAGCTACCTGACAGCAACAACTGCTATGATGAAGAGCTGTCCACCATGAATGACTATGCCTGGAGCCTTGAGTTGGTCTTATGCCAAAATACCTTGGGGGTAAGATCTGAGCCTATGCAAACGACACCTGCCACACACACACATTTTTTTCTCTTTTGGTGTATCTCCCATCTTACAAAGGGGGGGGGGTGGAGAATGTTCTAAACCTTCAAATATTGTATTAATGACTTTATTGATGATTCAATAATTTTAATAAGCATAACTGCTAATGAACTCTCTCCCCTTCTTTTTCATCTTGTTTTAAGATTCTCTACTTTCTTTCTATGTTTGAATAACTTCACTCTCTGTCATCCTGAAACAAATGTATTATGATCAGGTATGTCAATTATGTAATTTATTTTTTTAATAAATTAAGAAAATAGACTGTATTATGCACAATCTTGCAACAATAGTCCTTAAAAAATAAAACCTTGCTATTAACAGTATTTTAAATTACAAGTTTATTGTAAAAATAAACTTACATTTGAGGAGTTCTAGTAATTGTGTATTAACTAACTCCCAGAATAGTCAATGTAAAACTGAAATGTTCCAAAGGCTTAAAAAAGTCCTTGGTTAGGAAAAAAATAATTATAACTGCATGCTGAATTACTAGTATACCTAGTACATGTTACTGTCCTTTTATGTGACCAGAAAGCTATTAAGAATGAGGGTGAGGTGGAGAATTCTGATAAAAAAAAAAAGCAACAGGCTTCACAAAGTAGTTTCAAATTTCTCAAGAGCCACAGATGGCTCTATATGGCACCTAACAACATCCCATCTAAATCTGACTGCCACTCATCTGACCCTGGAATAAAAGATCCAATACTCAGAGACACAAAATATCTGCTAACATAGTTAGCAGGGACAGGAACTATTTTGAGTAACACTCAGGTTCACTTCAACAATAAGTTCAACTACATAAAACTTATAATGACAGTTTTTATTTGAAAAAAAAAAAGGCGAGGCAACCATACCTATCCCTATGTTATTTGTCACACAGAAATAACCACGTCATAGCTAATCTTAAGTATATTCATAACAACAATTAGTATGTTGGCAAGAGACAATTCTATTGGGTCGACATAGCAAAGACCTCTGTAATTCTTTTTGTTTCTGTTATTTACTGAATTGTAACAGGACTATATTACAATACAGTCAAACAACAGCATTATTAGTTAAACTCAACTACTTTAAGGAATCAAATTACATATCAATATTCATGTTAATTCAGATCTGTTGGAATATGGATGTAAGATCTCTCAGAATGCATTAATAGAAAATAATTGACTCTGGAGAACTGGATTTAGCCAATACCAATTAATTTTGATAATAAATTATCATGCACAAATTTATCACAAAATATAGACAGTATATCAAGACTAACAGCAAGTCATCAAACTCATTCAAATCTGCTGAATTTCAGATATACAGTGCATCAGGACCATTCCTACAACCAGTGCTGACCTCCCTCTGTCAAGTTTCCCAGAGTGCATCCTATACTACTACCACACTGCCCCCTGGCCTGCCAGTTAAACAGGACCATTTAGGTTTAGGTTGTTAAAGTTTAGGTCTTTTGATTTTATTTGTTGTTGACTTTGGTTTGGATATTTAATGCTGCCTTTTCTTTTTTCAACCAATATACCTGAGACCATTTAGCTCCTGGCCCCATCCTTTCTTTTTTCTTTTTTTCTTAATTTTGTGGAAAAATGCAGAAATATGAGATATTATGTTGAAAATGCAAGTAGTGTTTTCATGAATTTGACTGATTATATCTTCAAGTTTTTTTCTGAAATCCACACTAAACCTTGTAACTATTAGCTATATCCTTACTAAATTGTTATTATGTCTATTATATAAATAATATACATTTTCTTCTAAATAACTCAGGAAAATATGATCATTTCTGCAAAAAGCTTAAATTAGGAACACAGTGCGGGAAACAGATAATTTTATAGGCCTTGGCTATTCAAACATATACATTTCTAAGAAATATCAACTTCAGGATTAGCCTTTTATTATCTAGTAAGAAATGAGCAGTGAGCCTGTAATATTCTGCCTGACAAGAGCACTTTTGTATACCTGACCACCATGCATCAACTTGATTAGAGATTTTATGTTAAAAATATGATTTAGTGCATATACCTACTTCTTTTCTGTGCTGCTAGAATCTAAGTAGTTGAGCTCATCCTGCCTTTTTGACTGAATTCTAGTAAACATTCCCAATACTAGGGCACATGGGAACCTTCTCTGTTGGCTACATATCACTGTGTTATCACACAGAATTTCTAGGAGAATTAATCACATTTATGTATCTCTCCCAAAGAGGACACCAAGAAACATGTGCCTTGTTTTTCCTCCCAAATTTATTCACTTTGTTGACTTGAATCTGTAACCTTTTACTATAATCTTTTTTTTAGCAAGAAGTAAGGGTCCTTGAATTCTTGGGGAGTTAGGGAGTGTGGCTGGTGTGATACAGTTGATCCAGGGACTCAGTGTTTCTCATCTTCACTGATCTATGTCAGGATACACCCAAAAATGCCAACAAAGCTATGCAATGACAGGGAACAAACTCAGAATCATCACATGCAAAACCTTTCCTCCCATCTAATGAGTCATCTCCACAGCCTCAATTACAAGTCTCTGAGCTGCCTTACATCTTCCTGAAAATGTCTTTTATGACTCTCTTCTAGCCTTGGCAATCAAAATATAACAAATTTCTTTTCTGTTTTCTAAATTATGACCCACCAGTTTGAAAACTCAGTTGAGCAATTCTCCAGACCATGCATCCTCTCTAAAATAGCAGCAAAACTTATTTCTATTTTGAATGTTGATAAGTTGTGAGTTTTATTTGTCATGGAACCTAGTTCTTTGATTTTTATAGATAAAACCCACAAATAAAGTCCTCCGTTGACTGTCACTTTTTTTTTTTTTTAGAAAATTCACAACTGTGCCACATGATAGAACATGTACTATAAAAAGTGATTCCATGTCATCTGTCACCAAAAGTTAATACTTTTTTGGTTTGGCCAAGAAATTTTGTCATGAAGTTAAAAATGGGCGATCCCGGACCCTGAATTTCTAATGACACTTCCAGTTTTTATCCTGAAAAGTCCAGAGCATTCATTATATTATTCCGTCCAGATTTTCCTGATGCTCAAATCATTTCATAATTAGCACCACAAACATCTCTCCTTTGGCTATTACTTACCATTTTTGCTCTTAGCCTTCTGCCTGGCTGCCTTCTGATTTGAAAATAATTGTTTCTTAGCTCTCTAGTTCCCATATCCAATATGTAAAGCTGCCAACATGAAGACCACCTACAGATATTTCAGAAGTTCTTTTTATTTTCTTGACACACCATAAAATTCTGGCTACCATCCCATAAAAGTATTTTCTTGGTATTATATGTGTGAAAACATAAAATAGGAGTGAAGGGGGAAAAAAACGCTATAGCAGGTAATCAATTGAAGAGCATTTCTCTTGAGTGAACACTGAACACAACTGATTTATTTGATTTAATTCTTATTTAATTTGAAACTTTCAGAGACCTCACAGTATCCATGATTTCATAGAAAAAGTGACAGTTGAAGGAACATAGGACAATTGGTTCAACAACATACTCTTTTAGTTCTCATTCTTGTAATTAACATATTAGAACATGGCCATAGACCAATGATCTCTTTCTTCTTATGTGTCTAGCTGTGATTAAGAGCCAAGAATATTCTATTCACTGGATAGCTTGAATTCTTATTTTTTAGAACAAATCAGCACACTGATACTAAGCAAAAACACACCAATGATATTTTACGTCACTATAAATCTGTGCTATAATAGAGACTACAGAATATTCTCATATTTTGTATTTACACTGGCAAGAATCATGATGTTGGCATATAATCTTTGTGAAAGTAACAACAATAGTCAGCCAAGGGCTTGTCTTGCATCTTGAAGCAAAGCAGGATATCTTGGATACTCTTGAAGTTGGCACTCATGAGACAAAAACCATTTCTGAGTCTAGCAGATATAGTTAATGTGCCTGAATTAGCCAAAATGGAGAAAATTTTACCTGAGACTTTGCCTAATTATGTGATTTGTTCTGTTCTTTAGGCACCTGGCACCTGACATATTCTAATTTCAATACTTTTAAATCATTAGTGAGATTTCACTAAGCTTTAATTTCCAATGCTTTTAATCACTTGCTATAATCTATCTCAACCATTTTTTTCTATTTTTAATACCTTCTAACTGTAAGAAATGAGATGTCATTTCTCTGCTCATTATTTATCCAGAACTTTTTTCAGAAAAAAGGTAAGAAACTTGAAAGGAAGGATAAATAACAAATCTCCATTAGAAAATGCAATGAATATCTAGGATCAAATTATCTTCTTACATGAATAATTTGCTTGTAATCCTCTTAAAGTTTCGAAAACTTACAGGTATGGAGCATACTTGATTCTTGGCTCTGTATTAAATATATTTATTGTGAATAATGTATTTTTCTGTAAATTGCATCAGAATCATTCCAATGACTTATTTCACCTCAACACACAACATATCCAACCTGAATCACTGAAGGTTTCAGCTTTCAGTTTTAAGTAGATAACAATACAATGGAGGAAAATGATAGCATAGATATATCTTCCCAAAACTGTCTTCCTAATCTCAGATATGTTCTACTCATCATTTATAACTTACCATTCGAATTCTGCAGTGTCAACAAATTCTCCTACCCAAAGAGATTAAAGAAAAAACAAAATCCCCTTCACTGTAAGCAATACAGTACAACATGTCTTTAAATATGAATATATGTGTGAATGTGTATGTACTGTAGTAATCTCAATTTAATTTTTAAATATGCAAGAATCTGAACTGAAAGCTTAAGATTATTGAATACCTACTGAGATTGGGGTACAGGAAGAATCCTACAGAAAATAAAAGAAGCAAAGGTGACGAGAAGTAAAAGAAAGGCAGTAGGGAACAATTTGTCAGTTTTTTCATTCTCTATATAACATAACACTCCTGTCATGAAAGCACAAGTGCATGTAACAAAGTCTGATTTCACTTTAGCTATGTGGCTGCTTAGCTTTCCATTTCCAAGGACCCCTACTTCTTCTCATTTCTACTCCTGAGAAAGCTGATAAGGACCTCTGTGCTCCTTCCCTTGATTCCTACAGGAGCTTCAAACAAAGAAAACATAAGAACCTGGAAGAAATGAATAAATTCTTGGACTCCTATAATCTCCCAAGGTTAAACCAAGATAATCTGGCATATTTTAACAGATATATCAATATTGAAGTAATTCAAATGGTAACCAAAAGTCTTTCCAAAAATAAAAACTCAGACCCAGATGAATTCACTAGTAAATTTTTTAAAACTTTTCAAGATGACCTACTACAAAACCATTTCAGGCTCTTCCAAGAAATTGAAGAAACAAAAATACTCCAAAATAATTTTAGAAAGCTAGAAACATCTTGATACCAAAAGGACACAGAGAGGCCACAAAAATGAAAACTACAGACCAATATTCCTGATGAGCACGAATGTAAAGATCATCAACAAAATCCTAGCAAACAGAATTCAATGTCTCATCAGGAGGTCATAAAACATGACCAAGTGAGTGCCTGCATTCTGGGGCTGCGGATCGCTCTGCCCTGCCCTGCCTTTGTTCACTCTGAGGACTTCGGGGAAAACTCCTATCTCTGTCTGCCTGAAACTGTGTTTCTGAACTTCCGAAGGTTTCCTCAGGGGCCTAGGGAGCGCACCCCCCAAAAAACTGCATTTTGAAGCTGGTGAGTGCCTGCATTCTGGGGCTGCGGGATCGCTCTGCCCTGCCCTGCCTTTGTTCACTCTGAGGACTTCAGGAAACTCCTATCTCTGTCTGCCTGAAACTGTGCTTCTGAACTTCCGAAAGTATTCTCAGGGGCCTAGGGAGTGCACCCCCAAAAAACTGCATTTTGAAGCTGGTGAGTGCCTGCATTCTGGGGCTGCGGGATCGCTCTGCCCTGCCCTGCCTTTGTTCACTCTGAGGACTTCGGGGAAAACTCCTATCTCTGTCTGCCTGAAACTGTGCTTCTGAACTTCCGAAGATATCCTCAGGGGCCTAGGGAGTGCACCCCCAAAAAACTGCATTTTGAAGCTGGTGAGCAGCTGCATTCTGGGGCTGCGGGATCGCTCTGCCCTGCCCTGCCTTTGTTCACTCTGAGGACTTTCAACTGAGGCAGCAGAAGCGCTCAGCCACTTCGCTTCCCTTTGCAGCCTCGAACTCTTCCTAATCAATGAACCCCACCACAACACGCAGGAAAAACCACACTACAATCGTGACACTAGGGAAAACTCGCAGGCAAACACCATCCATAGAGAATGAAGATGAAAGCTCGGTTGATCTAATAAATTACAACCACCTGATTAACCTTTCAGATAAGGAGTTTAGAATAGAAATATGGAATATGTTTGCAGAACTCAAAAAGAGCATAGATCGATCTGAAGAGAACACAAAAACAGAAATCAGAAAACTCCAAACTGAAATAACAGATCTGAAAAATACGGTTGCTCAACTGAAAACCACAATGGATAGCCTCGCCAACAGGATATCAGCAACTGAGGAGAGAATCGGAGTACTGGAAGATGAGATGCAGAAAAGCTCAACACAACAGAAGAAATTGGAAAAGAACCTTAAGACAAATGAACAGGCAATGGAAAATGTACTCAAGGCATGCGAACGGATGAAAATAGAAGTCTTTCATAAACTCAACAGAAACAACATAAGAATCATTGGAGTCCCAGAAACCCAGGAAGGAGATCTCCAAGAAGAATCAACTGTCAAAGACATCATCAAAGAGATACTCCCAGAGTTAAAGACTACATGCAATCAAATACTGCATGCCCAAAGAATACCAGCTAAAAAAGACCCAAAGAAAAACACCCCAAGACATATCCTCCTTACAATGACAAATCCCATAGATAGGGATAGAATACTGAAAGCAGCAAGATCAAAAAGGGAAATTACATTCAAAGGAGCATCCCTAAGACTTACAGCAGACATGTCACAAGAAACTCTCAAGGCCAGAAGACAGTGGTGGGATATTGTGACAAGATTGAATGAAATGAATGCCTCCCCAAGAATACTGCACCCAGCCCGACTCACATTCAGGTTTGGAGGAAGAATACACAGCTTCACGGATAAACAACAGCTCAGAAACTTCACAGATGATAAACCAGCCTTAAAGGAAAAACTGACAGGTCTACTCTAAGACAAGAGAGACCAACAAACACAGCAAACTTATCTACAAAGATGACATTAAATCCTATGACAATCATCTCCCTCAATGTCAATGGACTAAATTCACCAATTAAAAGACACAGAGTGGCAAAATGGGTCAAAAAGATGAATCCAACCTTCTGCTGCCTACAAGAAACACATCTGAATAGTCAGAACAAACATAGACTCAAAATCAAAGGTTGGAAGAAAATTATCCAAGCAAACAACACCCTGAATAAAGCTGGGGTGGCCATATTAATATCAGATGACAACAACTTTATACTCAGAAAAGTGGCAAGGGACAAAGATGGACACTATGCACTAATCAAGGGATATGTGCAACAGGAAGAAATCAGACTATTAAACATATATGCACCCAATGAGAGACCAGCAAATTATCTAATACAATTACTGACAAATCTGAAAGAAGAAATCAATAATAACACAATCATTGTGGGAGACTTCAACACAGCCCTATCAACACTTGATAGGTCAACCAGACTGAAACTCAACAAAAACATACTAGCCCTGAAAAGAGTTATGGAAGAAAGAGGACTAGTAGATATATACAGGACACTCCATCCCAAAAAACTTGGATACACATTCGTTTCCAATGTACATGGGTCATTCTCCAGAATAGACTACATGCTGACACATAAAACATACCTCCATAAAATCAAGAGGATAGAAATCTTGCAGGCTACCTTTGATGACCACAAGGCTCTGAAATTAGATGTGAACTACAAAGCCACACAGAAGAAAAACTTTAATAATTGGAAATTAAACACCCTGCTACTGAACAACCAGTGGGTCCTAGATGAAATCAAAAAGGAAATCAAAACTTTCCTGGAAACAAATGATAATGAAGACACAAACTGCCAGAATCTATGGGACATAGCAAAAGCAGTCCTGAGAGGAACATTTATAGCTCTACAAGCACACATCAGGAAGGAAGAAGGAGCATACCTGAATAACTTAATGGCGCAGCTTAAACAATTAGAAAATGACCAACGAAAGGAACCAAAAATAGGGAGACAGAAGGAAATAATAAAGCTGAAAGCGGAACTCAATGAAGTGGAAAACCAAAAAGCAATCCGAAAGATCAACTAAAGCAGAAGCTGGTTCTTTGAAAAAATAAACAAGATTGATAGACCATTGGCAAAACTCACTAAGAAAGAGAGAGAGAGAAATCTGATAACCCGTATTAGAAATGAAAAGTGGGAGATCACAACAGAAATTGCAGAGATCCAAAGGATAATCAGAGGCTACTTTGAGAAACTTTATGCTACAAAACATGAGAACCTAGAAGAAATGGAAAAATTCTTGGACACTTATAACCTTCCACATTTAAGTAAGGAGGATGTACCATATCTAAACACCCCCATCACTACTGAGGAAATTGAAACTGTAATCAAACATCTACCAAAAAAGAAAAGCCCAAGCCCAGATGGTTTTCCTAATGAATTTTTTCAAATCTTTCAAGAGGAGCTACTACCAATCCTAGCCAGACTCTTCCATGAAATTGAAAAAAAGGGAACTCTCCCAAACAGCTTTTATGAAGCCAACATTACCTTGATACCAAAACCAGACAGAGACGCTGCCAAAAAAGAAAATTACAGACCAATATCCCTGATGAATGCTGATGCAAAGATCTTCAACAAAATCCTGGCAAATAGGATCCAATGCATCATCAAGAAGATCATACACTACGACCAAGTAGGCTTCATCCCAGGAATGCAAGGATGGTTTAACATCCGTAAATCTATTAACATCATACACAACATCAACAACAAGAAAAATAAAAATCACATGATCATATCAATAGATGCAGAGAAAGCATTTGATAAGGTCCAACACCCATTCTTGATCAAAACTCTCAGCAAGATGGGAATGGAAGGAACCTTTCTCAATCTAGTTGAAGCCATCTACCACAAGCCAATGGCAAATATTATCCTCAATGGAGAAAAACTAAAAGCCTTTCCTCTAAATTCGGGTACAAGACAAGGCTGTCCGCTCTCACCACTCCTCTTCAACATAGTACTGGAAGTTCTTGCTATAGCGATCAGGCAAGAAAAAGATATCAAGGGAATTCAGATAGGAAAGGAAGAAGTCAAGCTCTCATTGTTTGCAGATGACATGATACTCTACTTAGAAAACCCTAAAGACTCTACCAAAAAGCTTCTAGAAACAATAGATTCATATAGCAAGGTGGCAGGCTACAAAATCAACCTACAGAAATCAATGGCCTTTTTATACACCAATAATAATAGTGAAGAGATGGAAGTCAGGAAGGCAATCCCATTCACAATAGTGCCACACAAACTCAAATATCTTGGAGTCAACTTGACCAAAGACGTGAAAGACCTATACAAAGAAAACTATAAAGCCCTGCTCCAAGAAATAAGAGAGGACACACGGAAATGGAAACACTTACCCTGCTCATGGCTTGGCAGGATTAACATCATTAAAATGGCAATACTCCCCAAAGCATTATACAAATTTAATGCGATCCCCTTAAAAATACCCATGACATTCTTCAAAGAAGTGGATCAAACACTTATGAAGTTCATCTGGAACAATAAACATCCTCGAATAGCTAAAGCACTCCTAGGGAAAAGGAAAATGGGAGGCATTACTTTCCCCAACTTTAAACTGTACTACAAAGCAATAGTTATTAAAACAGCATGGTATTGGAATAAAGACCGACCCTCAGATCAGTGGAATAGGCTTGAGTTCTCAGAGAACATTCCCCAGGCATACAATTACCTAATTTTTGACAAAGGAGCAAGAAATCCTAAGTGGAGCAGAGAAAATCTCTTCAACAAGTGGTGCTGGCAGAACTGGTTAGTGACTTGCAAAAAAGCGAACATAGACCCCCAGTTAACATTATGTACGAAGGTAAAATCCAAATGGATTAAAGACCTTGATATCAGACCAGATACCATAAGGTATATAGAACAACACGTCGGTAAAACACTCCATGACATTGAGACTAAAGGTATCTTCAAGGAGGAAACTGCACTTTCCAAACAAGTGGAAGCAGAGATTAACAGATGGGAATACATTAAACTGAGAAGCTTCTGCACCTCAAAAGAAATAGTGCCCAGGATACAAGAGTCACCCACTGAGTGGGAGAAACTATTCACCCAACATCCTTCAGATAAGGGGCTAATATCCAAAATATACAGGGTACTGACAGAAATTTACAAAAAAAAACCATCTAATCCCATCAAAAAATGGGGAGAAGAAATGAACAGACACTTTGATAAAAAAGAAATACAAATGGCCAAAAGACACATGAAAAAATGCTCCTCGTCACTAATCATCAGAGATATGCAAATCAAAACAATGATGAGATACCACCTCACACCACAGAGATTGGCGCACATCACAAAGAATGAGAACAATCAGTGCTGGCGGGGATGTGGAGAGAAAGGAACTCTTATCCACTGCTGGTGGGAATGCCGTCTAGTACAGCCTCTATGGAAAGCGATATGGAGGTTTCTTCAAAAACTGGAAATTGAGCTCCCATTCGACCCAGCTATTCCACTCCTAGGGATATACCCTAGGAGCACAAAAATACAATACAAAAACCCCTTCCTCACACCTATATTTATTGCAGCACTATTCACAATAGCCAGGCTCTGGAAACAACCAAGATGCCCTTCAACAGACGAATGGCTAAAGAAACTGTGGTACATATACACAATGGAATATTATGCAGCCGTCAGGAGAGATGAAGTCATGAAATTTTCCTATACATGGATGTACATGGAATCTATCATGCTCAGTGAAATAAGTCAGAGGGAGAGAGAGAGACGCAGAATAGTCTCACTCATCTATGGGTTTTAAGAAAAATAAAAGTCATTTTTGTAACAATCCTCAGAGACAGTTAGAGGAGAGCTGGAACACCAGCTCACTCCATGAAGCTCACCACAAGAGTGGTGAGCACAGTTATAGAAATAACTACACTGAGAACTACCATAATCAAGTGAATGAATGAGGGAACTGGAAAGCCTGTCTGGAGTACAGGTGGGGGTGGGGTGGGATGGAGGGAGATTTGGGACTTTGGTGGCGGGAATGTTGCACTGGTGAAGAGGGGTGATCTTTATATGACTGAAACCTTATCACAATCATTTATGTAATCAAGATATTCAAATAAAGAGAAAAAAATTAAAAAAAATTTGTTTAACCTTCTTAATTACTTTGGAAAATGTCTCATTTAAAAAATAGGAATAAAGGTTTATTAAATGCACTATTTAATAGTCAATTTAATCGCTAATATATTGTGTTTATTAAACTACTATTAAAGTAGGTTGCATTCAAATGAAATTATCTAAAATATTCATGACAAGAACATAAATGTCTTTAAAAGATGTTAAACCTGATTATTGTTTTCCTTTCAAATGATTCAAAGTAAAAAAGTACAAGATAAAGATGTTAGTTGGAACAGACTTACTGTTTTATCTCAAAATGTTCAATTGCATTGTAGAATCACAATACCAAATTATAACTGTAAAAATTTTTGTTGTTGAATGTAATATATAAGTAAATTACTACAATCCTAGTACTTTCACTTCTTTATTGCTATTTTATAATAAACAAATAGGATCTAATATAAATGTAATAAAATGTAAAAAAAAAAACATGACCAAGTAGGAGTCATTCCAAAGATGCAAGAATATTATAAAATATGCATGTCAATCAACAAAAAGAACATATTAGCAAAATAAAAAATAAAGTCATACAATAATATTAATAGGTGAAGTGAAAACATTTAATAAAGTCCAACATCTATTTATGATAAAAACTCTCAACAAGATGGGAATGGAAGAAACTTTTCTCAATATAGCTGAGACCATTTACCTCAAGCCCTTGGAGAATATTATACTCAATAGTGAAAAACTGAAAGTCTTCCTTCTAAAATCTGACAAAGACAAGGTTTCCCCCTCTTATCACTCCTATTAAACATAGTACTGAAAGTACTTGCCATAGCAATTAGACATGAAAAAGATATCAAGGAAATAAAGATAAGGAAAAGAAAGAGTCAAGGTCTCACAATTCTCAAATGACATGATATTGTATTTAGAAAACACTAAAGATTCTACCAAAAACTTCTAGAAAAATTAGATTTATAGCAAAGTGGCAGTCAACAAAATTAACACACAAAAATCAATGGCCTTCTTATATACAAATAATGATAGAGAAGAAATAGACACACACAAAAAACAATAATCACAAACAAAAAAAATACAAATAATGATAGAGAATAGAAATTGACACACACAAAAATAAAACAATCTCATTCACAATAGTACTACACAAACTCAAATCCCTTGGTGTCAACTTAACAGAAGAGGTGAAGGACCTATAAAAATAAAACTACAAAATACTGCTTCAAGAAATAAAAGATGACACAAGGAAATGGAAGCACATTCACTGCTCATGGATTGGGAGTATTAACATTGGTAAATGATAATATTTTCCCAAAGAATTTACACATTTAGTGCAATCCCTTTAAGGATACCCATGACAGTCTTGAAAGAAGTGGATAAAACACTCCTTAAATTCATTTGGAAGTACAATGTCCATCAATTGCCAAAGAAACCCATAGGAAAAAGAAGATGGGAGGCATCACTTTTTCCAACTCTAAATTGTAATACAAAGCAATGGTCATCAAAACAGCATTGCATTGGAGAAAAGACAGACTTTAAGATCAATGGAATAGACTTGAGTATTAAGAAAATAAACCTCAGACATAAAATCAATTAATCTTCGAAAAAGTGGCAAAAAAAATACCCAAAATGGAGCAAGGAAAGCCTCTTAAACAAGTGTTGTTGGGTCAACTAGTCAACCACATGCAAAAAAGAGAACCCAGACCTCTATCTAACACCATGCACAAAAGTCAAATCAAAATGAATTAAAGACCTTGATATTATACTTGAAACTATAAGGTATATCAAAGAAAACATAGGCAAAACGCTCCATAACATCAAGAATAAAGGAGGAAACAGGACTATCCAAACAAGTGGAAGCAGAGATAAACAAATGGGACTGCAATAAATTGCGAAGCTTCTGCACCTCAAAGGAAACAGTGATGAGGATACAAAGGCCACCCACTGAATGGAAGAAACTATTTACCCAAAATTCATCTGATAAAAGGCTAATATCCAAGATACAAAAAGTATTAACAGAACTTATAAAAAAAATCTAACCCCATCAAAAAATGGGGAGAAATAAATATATATTTCCTCAAAGAAGAAATGCAGATGGCCAAAAGGCTCATGAAAAAATACTCCACATCACTAATCATCAGGAAGATGCAAATCAAAAAACAATGAGGTATTTGATACCACAAAGACTGACACACATCACAAAGAACAAGAACAACCAGTGCTGTCAGTGTTTTGAAGAGAAAGAAACTCTCATTAACTGCTAGTTTATTCAATACCATCTACTCCAAACTTTCTGCAAAACAATATGAATATTTCTCAAACTGGAAATTAAACTCCCATATGATCCAGCAATTCCACTTCTAGGTATATAGCCTAGAAACAAAAAAAAGCACAGTACAAAAATGCCCTATGCATACCTAAGTTCATAGCAGCATTATTTACAATAGCTAAAATCTGGGAAAATAATCTAGGTGTTAACAACAGATGAGTGACTAAAGAAACTATGGCACATTTACACAATGGAATAGTATACAGCTATTAGGAAAAATGAAGTCAGAAAATTTGATGGACACTGAGACTATTATGCTGAGTGAAATGAGCCAGAGCGAGAGTGATAGACATAGAATAATCTCACACATCTGCAGAATATAAAAAAAATTGAAGGAGAGTATAGCAATAATATCCAGAGACAATAGAGCTGACTGTCAGGAGGATTCACTCATGATATAAAATGTGCCTCAAAAAGTGGTGAGTGCAGTTAGAGCACTAAACACAATGACAATTATCATGATAATGAGAGTAAGGAGAGAGGCATAATGTCTGTCTAAGAGACAGACAAGGATGAATATGGGGGAGGTAATTAGGGGGACTTTGGTGGTGGTAAGACTGCACTGGTGAAGGGTGGTATACATTCTATGGCTGAAACCCCAGTTTGAAATTTTTTGTAAACATGGGGATTAAACCATCTTTTCCCATAGCATAACCTATAATATAGTATTTTCCATACCTAATTAAATAGTAAAGATTTTTGTGTCTGTGTCTATTTTTCCCATAATCTACATAAATCGCTTAAGAAGTAAAAATAATTCAAGACATAAAGGAATTTGGTTTGATGTAACTTTTATTCACTCCATTTTCATTCATTTCATGAATACCAGCATACTTCTGTAGTCAGCAGATGTGTATATTTGTTCAACTAAAACATACAAACAAGTCAAAGGAGTTGATTTTTCCCTAGATTTGATAAATAATTTTCAAATCAAATCTTCTCTTTAAAGAAATAAATTTTCTCAACAAGAAATTTAATGCTCATTCTCTGGTGATGATGAAGAAGAGGCCATCTGTCACAGGCAAGGAAACAGCCATTTTGCAGAGAGAAGACTGGAGCACTTGACTTCCATGGTCCCTTTGGAAATACCTACTTCCAAAAATGTGATGACGGATTGAACTAGAGAACAGGAGGATATATTGGGAATGTGAAAATGATTTATCCTCTTAAAAAATATAGTTAAATCTCTTTCCAAAATTTATGTTTCTAAGGAATGTGATGTTGATCATCTCTTTGAGGAGAGTAAAGACAACTACCAAACTTTGATGTTTCCTCTCTACAACATAATTTCAGAAAAAGAGATGGAGTGAGAGTGAATAGGGAAAACTGCATCGCTAATAAACCTTATAGCACAACCAACATCATCAATCCAACAACAGCTTCATATTGAGTAGTTATTGTGTTGCTGGCACTGCAAGAGATAAAGAATGTATAATATTAAGTCCCTGGCTTCAATGTCCTTAAAATATGTTTTCACAAATAAGACATAAAAAGTAAATGTGTCTAAATAAATAAAGAGCTTGCAAACTAACTGTCAGGAACTAGAGCCATGCTGCATGCCTCACTTGCTCACTAAACTTTAGAAAATGATTCCATTAGAATGTCGTTCTGCAAGATGCACAACACCTTTCCCTTTACCTGTCACTGCTCCTCATCATACAACATCACTCAGTTTACTTGTTTATATAAAGTACCTTGCATTATAGGTAATTATATTTTTTAATATCAGCAATATTATTACATGGTACATGGTCATTTTTGAATAAATGTCATACATGAGAAATAGTATGAAAAGGTTGAAGGACAAGTGACCTTGGATGGAATCTACTTTGAGATTCTTTGTAGAAAAGAAAAATGAGCCTGAGTATTAAAGAACAGAAAGACTTAAACAAGCATTCAAAAGCAAACAAACAAACAAAAAAGCATACAAAAAAAAGCATGTAGTGTACCCTTCAGATACAATAAGTGAAAAAATAAAAGAAAATTTAATAAAAAGGTTCATGTTGACCTGATGATGATAAGGGAGAGCAGAAGGAAGAGGTGAAGGGGGAAAGTGGGATTTAACTAAGTTATAAAATTTTTAAATATAAAAGCATTAAGCATAAATCATAGTTGAAATGAACAGATACCTAGAACTTCTTGATATCCCTAAAAGATAACTACTGGGTGAGACTAAATTTATAAATGATTGGATCCAAGCACTCAATGTTAAAATCTCTCTTGTTCTTTTCCTTCTATCTTCTCAGTCTTGCAATAACTTCTAATTTCTCCTGCACATTTCTTTCTGTACTATTGAAGATGGGTTATGATCTTGGCACCAACAACCTTAAACTTCATACATTCCCCACACCTCCATATTCACAACCCAGAATAAAGAGTCTTTCTTCCTAGATATTCACTGTGAGATTTAAGCAAAGACTCTGAAATCCAGGGGACATGGGTTCCTAGATCATGCTCTAACATTATGATCAGAAGAAAGCAATACTCTTGAGAATAACAGAGTGCTGTGGATTGAAATGTCACTGTAAAATAAGGTATTGGGAAGAGTCTGGGGGAGCCTTATGACTATATGAAGATATATAAAACTTGAAATAGGAGAAATCACTGAACTAAAGTACTATCTCAAGAGGGTGACATGAGTTAAAAGAAGATGCTGTTATATCTGGACTCAGGATCTGTCACACACAAAGACCACAAAAAACAAACAGCAATAAAAAAAAACAAAGGATTTTTATTTCAGCATGCTGGGGTCTACCATCTCCTCAGAAATGATGACCCTATCACTTAACATCAAGCAAAATTTATAATGGATTTGGGGACTTTCAACATACAAGGTTGATCTTTACATCAGGAAATTAAGCTTTATATGGATGTCTTGATCATTGTGATATTTCCTAGCATTTGACCATGAAGCTAGTGGTTGTTCCTTATATATAAAACATTTCCATAAGATTATTATCATACTGATTCTACCCTAATCAATTATTTTACCCACCCCAGGGTGTGACCTAGTGATAGTATATTGGATTATTCCTTACTTGGTATTCTGCTCCCACCCTAGGGCAGTACCTGATACTTGTCTATAAAAGCAAGGGTCTGAGGGAGGCTGAGGGATTCTTCAGCCTTATCCACTGAATAAAGCTGATATCTCCTGAAGCCTGACTGCCTGTGAATTTTCTACCTGCTGCTATCCTGAACCCTTAGACCTGCCAGCTGAACAGGGTGGCAGACTAGTGGTCCAAGCTGGAGGAGAAAGACCTCATCTTCTATCCCATCACCTTCCAGCCCCATCAAGGGCTGACTTGCAACAGTTGTTCATGAGGCCAGCTTCTGGAAGTTATTGCCCATTTTTATTTTTGGGCCTCCACACTTAGGTTTTAGGCCTGTCAGCAGTAGCAATTAGCACAGAATCACAATAAGCAATTATTTCTAATAAACTTAGATCCTAAGAAATGCAAATAAATATGGGTAGTCAAATGAGGAAATTTAATCCACTAACCTAGGAATAAGGGTGTAACATTCAGACCAAAATGAAGAAGGATGATGAGAAAATAGAGGAAATAAATATTTATGAATAACCATCATTAGAATATAGATATTTATTAGATGGTTAATATTCTATAGTTATCATTCAGCAAATATTCACTGAGTGTCAATTCTGTTCCATATGTTATCTCAGATACTGGTGAATGTATTAGTTAAGATGTCCTAAGAACTTTGAAACGAGGACTTATAAACTGAGAAATGAGTTATATATTTCAGCTGCTAAAAAATACTCTGGAGACAAAATAAAATGTGTTTATGGCATGAGAAGTGGTGTGTGGAAAGTGCTATATTGGATATAGTAATCTTAGATGACCTTCCAAAAAGGTGACACTTAGGGGAAGATTCAGGGTGAAAAGGAAGAAAGTAGGCTCATAAGAAAATAAGGGAGAAATCTCAGGAAGTGAAGAACACAAGTGAAAGGATTGTGAAACTGGAAGGAACAGTTCGGCAGAGGAGAGAGACATAAAGGCAAGGACTTGGCTGGAGAACCATAGAAAAGGAGAGATTGACAGTGCTAAAGAACAGCCTAAAACAAGCATTTAGAATGGTTGGCTGCCTAAGACAAGGAATGGAAGTGAGATTTACTCTAATTGCTGGGAAATTCTGTAAGAGGTTAAGAGCAAGTCTGGACAGGATCTCATTAAAGTTACAGGGATAACGTAGGCTTCCATGTTGGGAAGGGCCTTAGATTGGCAGATTGGTGGTAGAGATGATTTAATGTCGAGAAATTCAAACAGTGCATGAGTGAAATAGGGCACTCACATGAGAACAAAACTTGAAAGGGGCTGAAGAATTTTTTCATACTTAAGCCTCAGCACATTTCATACTCAGGAGATGTTGAAACTCTTAGATGATCTTCTCTGTCTAAGAGTAGATGCCCACTGGGGCTTCCTTTCAGCTATACAGAAAGGAGAAGTGTGGAAACTGGGGCCTACAAACTGCTTTTGACTCTGTTTTAACCAGCATTGAAAGAGCTTCAACAATTGCTTCTTCTGACATGGGAAACACCCTACAGGTTGCCCCAAAGAAAAAGAAAGGATGTGAAAGGAACATAAAAAATAAATCAAAATGCCGTTTTTTAAAGAAAAAATTATTTCACAGAGGAATTCTTGAGGCCTTCAGAGAGGAAAAAAAACTGAATTCCTTTGTCCTCTGGCTTTTATAAAATTTGTACAACAAAAAAGACAAGATTCTCTCCCTCTCCTTCACTTTCTTTTACTGAATTTTTTGGGATTATTTTTCTGAAAAAAAAAAAAGATAATTAAGAGGGGTTTTTTTTATACATGTTTAAATAGTAAAAGTGTGCATATTTTTCTGGAATGAATATTGGTAGAATTTCTATCTATGTATCCTTTAGACGTATACAGAGGTATTTATCAAAAGAAAACTTTAGGTTTAAATAAATGTTAAAATATTTATGCAAAAATTATCTATTATTGATATGTATCATATATATGAGTTGAAAAGTAAATCAGTTAAAATATGAAATATTTGTAACTCATGGACAGAGGGAAATCTAAAATAAAAAAATGCAACAGAAAGGCCCACCCAGAGTTTCAGTGGGAAGAAAGGAAAATTCTTCCTCTGATATCTGGTTCACCAATGATATGAGTATCATTTTTAGAATGTGAAATTCTTAGTGAAAAAATTCCTAGATCATTTTTCTTTGTATATTAAATTCCTGTTTTTTGAAAAGAATACAACTAATAAAAAGAAGGACCATAAAATTTCTGTGGAACTATGCTGGGCTTATCATTTTGAGTGTCACCAATCGTTAGTGTCTTGAGACTGAGAAAGTAGCAACTTACCACCTAGATCATTTGTAGGATGATTCTGAAACTCTCAATTTTACAATCATTCAAAATGTGTTGACCCTCTCTGATATTTATTTCTGTCTCAGTCTTAAAAATATCTAAATATTTTTCTTCTTTATCAAGTTTACAAAAGGGGCCCACAGAACCACAACAAAGAGGATAAGAATAGCTTGTTGCCACTAGAAATTTGTTTTAATCACAGAAAGGAGGGATTAGGAAAGGAGAAAGAAATGCATGTAAAAATTAGTAAGGGAAAAAAGTGATTCAAGAGCATTCCACAGTGATTCCCATGGCTATCTGTGTAATTAGCATCTCCTCTCCTCCAGACCATCCCTGAACAAGAGAGAACTGAGGGATTGAATGATTAAAAAAGAAATAAGGAAAGAACAAAAGAAAATAACTGCATGTTTTATGTCCAAGTGCAATTATTTGTTTTTATTTGGGGCTCACACCCAGCTATGTTTAGGGTTTACACCTAGCTCAGTGTTCAGGGATCGCTCCTGGTAGGGCTTGGTTTCCCATGTGGAGTGTGAGGGTTGAGCCTGGTCTGTTGCATATAAGGCAAACATCCTGCTAACAGGACTTTCTCTTCAGCCCCTCTACATGTAATTCTTGGGGAAAGAAAACAACAATAACAACAAATGAAATATTGTTCTTGAGTCAGAGAATTTAATAGGATATCTTGATGTAGTAAAACTAAAAAGAGAGTAAATGCTGTTTATATTTTAATGACATTGATTTTGAATTTAAGTCTTCAAGGACTTTAACAAACCTGAGACTGGTAGGTATCTCAAATGCCATATGGTTTTAATTAACTTCTAAATTTCTCCAGTATTTTAGTGAAAGTATGCAGAGCTATTTTTTTGAGTGAGAGATAAGTTACTCAAATCTATGTTTTTTAAAAAAGCTTTTAAAAACATAGATGTGCTACAAGTAAGAATTGCATTAAGGTGACTAGTTTAAAATGTATTGAGAAGGGAATTTATGTTCCTTTGGTGATGCCATTTTTACTCCTTTGGCAAAACCCTCCTGAGAGGTCATTTATGTTTGATGAAACACATTTATTTGGTGCAATCACAGCTGCATTTTAGTGTTCTCATTTGCAGTATTGTCTCATAACATTGGCCTCTCTACTTCGGGTGGTGAGAAAAAAGAAACAAATTACCCAGACCTACTTTTTGTTGTTTCCTCTGTTATTTAGTTTGCCATGATTGCAAAGTATGACTATTGTTTCTCTAAACATGAAGGTGTTTGTGGTTGCCTGGAGACTACTTTCTATATCAGTCAGTTTCTCAGTCAATAAAGAACAGAAGAAAGATCTGCACAGCAGGTAATTTGCTTGCCTTGCATGCAGCCAACTGGGGTTTGATCCTCAGTATCCCATGAGGTCCCCAAGCACCAATAAGAGTAATCCCATGAGCACCAATGGTTGTGACAAAAAAGAAAGTAAAAAGACTAAGAAGACACATATGTTTGCCATAGGCATGCTCTCTGGGTCCTATTACATGTTTGAAGGGATATTTCCAATTAATTACAGAAATATATTCCATCATCACATAAGAAGGGAGAAGGATGCTATCAATAATGCAAGTGCAGTCAGGCATAATCACCATATGTGCTGTGTCAGCAATTGCCACAACATTGATAGGGACCTGGATGAATCATTGGTTGAGTTCCACTGAATTATATAATGAGATAGTTAAGGAATGAGTTAACCACACAGACAGTTGTGATAGTTCAATAAATAAAACTTACAGCTCAGTCTGATCCTCATGTGGTATTGAATAAATCTGAAACTCCCATAACACAGCTCAAAAATTATTTATTTGGGGGAATATGGTGGTGACTGTGGCCATTAGCTTTTTCCTGTTGTGATCCTCTTTTTTTCATTTTGTGTAAGATTAATTTGTGACTGAGATTTATTAGCCTCAAGGAGACTGAGCTTGATGAGATTTTGCTGATATACTGCATAGAACACACATCAAGTCAAAGAGAAAAGATGAAAAATGGAAATGATAAAGTTGCATTGCAAGCTTGTTGCTGAGGTAATTGAAGTGGCTTGTGTTTTGCTCTGCTGTGATGGGTTGAAATAAAATATGTACAAATTTATCTAGATCATCCTTCTGAAGAAAAGGACGACAAAATATATTTCCTCTTCATTTATGTGCTAAGGAAATTTCCCAATTCTTGTTTGACAGTGATATTGAAGCAAAACGAAAATGAAATCCATTCAGAATAAACTCCAGAAGGGAAGCCAGCCCTGAGTTACCCATGAAACTAGGCACCAAGGTTAGCATAAATAATTGAAATATGAGCATAATGTAAAAACAGCGCTTTGTCTATTAGTTAAAACCACAACTCCATATAATTTCTTTATAACAGAACTGAAAGAGCAAAATGAATTCCATTTTTTTTAACCTGCCCAACTTTTCTTCTGATGGAGATGCTAATTATCAGTGAAATGCATGAAAAAATATGTACTCACCAGAATAATAAAAAGGAATAAGGAAAGCAGGGCCTTGGTACACATGAGGAACTATGATTTTAGCTTTCTCAGAAGAGGAGTCTGGGGCTCACTGAAGTGTTCCATGTGCTTAAATTTGCCAACATAGGCAAAGTTGGCTCTGGTCTATCTTTTCATTATGTGTGAACCTCAGGAAAATCTGGCTTTCTCTGCCAACCCTGGCTTTCACAAATCTCTTGGATACTACCTGAGGTGAGGTAAGTAGAGCTAAGACATTTCTCCACATACCTCACCTCCAGAAAGGCAGAGATTTCAATTTAAAAAACAGACAAATTCCACCTTGTGGGAAATGCACACGGGTATAGGTTGTTGTCCGTTATATGAGTGTAATTCAATCATGAACAACTTTATCTGTGAAAAAATAAACACCTTTATTATGAACAATCTTGTTGTTTAAGTAAAAGAATTTTAAGTAAACGTGTTTAAATGAAAACATTTTAAAAAATGCACATCTCCCTCTGAAGACCATGATAACCATCCAGGACTATCTAGCATCACAGTGATACTAATGTTGTAGCTCTCCCAAACATATAACCTTGACCAGAATCTAAAGAGCTTTTCCAGAGTTGGGCAAATAAGAATATATACATTGTCTTCTCCCTCCCCTCTTTGTCTTCATGTAGTTCATATGCCAAAGAAATAAAGTCTATAAGAGAATATGAGAGAGAGTTATAAATACTAATGTGCTTCATTTTTTTTTTCAAATGAGACCTATCCAGAGTGTCTGTGGCTATGAGTTTCCAGACTGGGAGGTAGTATGGACACATTTCTCCTCTACAAGGAAGAATTTTTTTCCCTACACTTCAGATGACTGTCATGTAACCTTGACAGCAGGCATGAAATTCTTATCCACACTGTTCTCATATTTCAAGCCCCAAAGAAAATTCTAGTCTTTACCCTGAGTGAAATCTCTCAGTCCTTTGTACCAATATACTTTTATTCTATAACAGAACACACTTCACATTTCTTGAGCTAAGTTTTATCAGTACCAGGGATCTGTTATGATGTTGTTCTCCTCAGTGACAGCAACAATGACCACAGGGAATACCTAAGATGCTATTGTGCCCCAGCCTCTGATACGACCTCAAAGTCTCAATCTGCCAGAGACCAAAGTTACTTCTTTCACACAGAAGCATGACTAGGAATTCTAGAAACATGGTTCCTGGTGATCTTGGGGAAGTCTCCTTGTGATTGTGAAGTTTGTTAAATAGAAATGCCGTTAATATGAAGTGAAAATGAAATAGGCTCCAACTCTAAAAGCTGTGATGGTACTTATTGCATAGAAGATATTTAATTCAAGTACTGATATGTCCTCCATGGATGGAGTTGGAAATCATTATGCTAAGAGAAAGAAAACAGACACAGAAAACCTTAATTTAATTGATCCCCTTCTTATGAAAATCCCATAGAGAAATCCCTATGGACACGAAACAGATTTTTGAGCCAACTCTGGTCTGATGGTGAAGATTGTGAGAGGAATTGGGTAGACAGATGAAAGACATTCTCTAA